>NW_020218963.1:269457-397643 GCF_003070985.1 Temnothorax curvispinosus | reverse complement strand
CCCCCCCCCCCCCCCCCCCCCCCCCCCCGATTCCGTCCGATCGACCTCTTTCTCCTTCCTGCCTCTTTCTCTCTTCGAACTCTTTCCCTCTGCAACGTTTTGTAATGTTCATCATGCTTATTAGCGATTAGCGAAAAGAGTTTATCAATTGTAAAACGACGGAATTGGAGACGAGTTAACTTTGATAAGCGATATCAGAAGCGATTGTTGTTCTCGTGAGTTGTCGTTTCATGGAAGTCGCGTAAGAAACTAACACGTGATAAGGTCGAATGCTAAATTGCGCGCGTTTGCGACCCCCGTATAATCTCCGATTCAGAATAGTCGCGAATGACTATCACGATGAGATCGAGACGATTGCAGTAAGTGCCGTAGAGCATATAGAGTACGAGTCCCGAGCCGCTTGCAGTGACTTGCAGCCGGTGTCCAATGACGGTCGATGATCAACCGGGTAATCCGATAAGCGCACGTGGCGGCACGTGATACGCTCCGAATGCTCGCGAAGCTCGTAGGATCGGATTCACGAGCTGCGCGCGATCGCAACTTACCTCGATCATTCACCGTGTTATGCCGATTCCGCTCCGCGAGAGATCTTATGCGCTCTGATCTTACCGCATTCATAGAAATTACGAACAATGCAGAACGATGTTGAAAATCTAGTACACGCACCTACAAATAATCGTTTTCTCTAACGATGAATTTCCTTTAACTCGCGGCATTTTTTAAGAACTTGGTTTTGGAAGAGGCAATGACTTTAGAAGCACCATAATGCATTCTCGGGCAGGTCTCTTTGACAGACGCATCAACTATAAATGAAACTACTACGGGATTCGTTCACATATCTTTTCCTTCCCTTTATTTGAAAATCAATCGCGTGTCACTGTAATCAATTGGCTAACGCGATAATCGGCGTTGTTGGAAAGCGATAAACAGACCCGCTTCGCTTTCCCGTACGACATTATCCTACGAACGTGTCGGTCGAGGAAAAAAAAAGAGCGCTGATTACAGAGCTCTCGCGCGGAGATCAACCCACACGCGCGCGAGTTCGAATAATAATTCACTTGCCAGCAACGAAAAAATGGCGCCCGGGAAAATTAAGCATTCATCATGCTGATACCGGTTAAATATCCCGCGGCCCCCGCAAAAATTTACGACGCGCGTTCACTACAAATGATCGCACGTCCTGAGAATTTATTTATTGGCCGAGCCAACGAATAGGCGTCTATTTGCTGGCGGACAATAGCAACGATTTACGCGCAGCTGGCTTCGTTGTCGCAATATGTTTCGAGTTATTGGCAACGCAACTTTTCAATACGTACATGTATATATTGTACAAATATGTAGCTCCTTAAAATGTATTTAAATTTTACTAAATGTCTTAAATAAGCAGCAATAACTGGAGCATCATGTCTCCGATCTTTCTCTTCCTCATTTCTTCTCTCTCTGTCTCTCTCTTTATTTCTTTTACAATTAGATTTCCGAGACGAAAAAGTCTGTGATCGATAAACATAAATATGCTCGAACTTTCGCAACCGCGATACGCAACCGTATAGTATATCCTCTGCGTGTCCGATGTTACTTATTGCCGGCTGTCCGTGGCGGGTTTTACTAATGTGAGCGCAGGATTAGCGCTGCCTTAACGTTCCTTTCGAGGGGGCTACCCGGCCTCTCGCGCGCCGTTATCTTCGCACAGGCATAACCTCGTAAATCCACGAGCATTTGTTTCCCGCGCGTTCAGACGTCGAGGTTACCTCCGTTAACCCCGATGCGATCGTTCATGCCTTTACAGCGACAAATCGCTCTCCCTTCTCTCGATTTTCTTATGTTCCCCTCCTCGTCTTCTTGATCCAGTCAACGACGCGAAATGACCAAGACGTTTTAAAACGGATGATTACGTTTTCCAAAATCTTTATGATTAGCCGTTAATTCCTTTTGCAGGTCATTGCTACTCCTTTATTCGCTTTTTTTTTAATGATATCTAGGATACGTGGTCTTACTTTTCTATTGAATAAAATTAATATAAAGGGCAATTGGCAAAGAATATCATTGAGAAAAGTATGAGTTATCCCAATGCCTCCTTGAAGCCGACGAATCCTAATTAAAGGCCCATTATAATATCGGAACAATTTTATATCGCGTATAGAACCAGTTATACGGACCCATCTGCCGAGGTGCGACCTTTCAAAGGAAATAGCTTTGGCTGTTACAGCGTATTCCGGTGTTTCTATTCTACTCGGCTATCATCATCATTATTATCATCATCATCATTATTATCACCTTGCTGTTCTAATGGAACTCATCGGGATTCATCCGTCACGACGCATACAGCGTTCAGGGCGGAACCCGTTAACAGAATGTGTCATCAGGCTTCGCCTACGCTTTAAAAGTTTAGAATATCCTTCCGCGCGCTACTTGCGAGAGAGAATATAGACATACTCGAACTAGATTGCGTTATACAATTTAATTCGGATGAATATAAAATATCACTGGCATAGAATTAACGAAAAGATAAAATCTTAAGATAATTAGAATTTTAACTACGACGTCGCCGATCGAATCTCTCTTGCGCTTTAGCAAGCTTTAATGATGATGAAAATGTCGATGAGAGTGATTTTAGTAGGATTTTTTGCAAACTTTCCTGTGAACGATACTTAAGAATCTGCAAACCGCAGACTGGGACCATGTACAAGCAGCAAAGGAACAGTAAGGAGCGAAAGCCGTGGCGTCTTTCTTTCTCGCGCGCGGCGTGTTCGATTATGTGTGGGATAATGCGGCAACAACAAGAAGGACAAGGAGAGGGAGGGAGAAAAAGAGATAGAGTAAGAGCGAAACGGCGGAGAGAGGACAGCCGAAGAAAGAGAGAAAGATAGAGCGGGTGAGAGAAAGAGTGAGATAGAAAGAGGGAAAAGGGTGAGGAGAGGAGAAAAGCAATGAGTAAGGAAGAGAGAGAAAGACGTAATCTGGTTGGTCCACCGAGTTTCAACGGGGAAAGGATGAAGGAAGGGCCGAGGGCCTTCCAAGCGGCCGCCATAATGCATCGTGAGAAGTGTGCATGGGGTCAAACGGGTCAAAAGAACGTCATGGCGTTGCTCGTCCTTATGGCGGACTTACTCCGCGCGCCGAGTGCCTCGCAATACCGTCATCGTCATGTGTGTGACGTCGCATCCCGACGGTACTGACCGCGAGGACGACTTCATCGCTCGATTACGTCGAAGCGCCAATCGTAAAAATGGCCGACGATCGCATTCGCATCAAGAGATACGATCGTATCTCACGCCGAGCAGGCAACGAGCCGTCTAGTTAAGAGTACCTTACATTATCGCATCTCAATAACGTCTGGACCGAAACTTTCAATAGGCTTAATCGATAGCTGGAGTTTTATTATATACGCTAAACGTGTCTTTATTCTTACCTATGTGCAATCTAAGAATTATCACATTCGTCAAGTCGATTGGTTACAATTGTCAGAGAAATTCGTTGCGCGAAGAAGAGAGTTTTACGAAATATGTATCAGCGCTGTAAAGTGATCTTGTCGACCACTTCCTTCATTCGCTCATTCTAGTAAGGATCCGATGACCAGTTTGAGGTCGGCGATGACCGACGTGGGAAAGGATCGTCATCGCCTGGTCTTCCCCCGCGGGCCCCGATTCTCCTGCTTCTCCTTTTTTCCTCTCCTCCGCGTTTCTTCGTCGCGCACGTCAACTCCGTATAACTTATCAACTTATTGCCTTCTTTAACGTCCGCGACAAAAGGCTAAAATTACCGTTTCATAATACAGTACCTTGCGATAAAATAAAGGGACAGAGCACAAGGCATATTCTCGATTAACTCTGAGAATCATTAAAAATAGATAAGAAGAGAAGAATCTGAAAAAACGTGAAAGAAAGAAAAAAAAATTCTAATTAAAGATATATAAGATTGGAGGATGTGAATTTAACAACTCAAAAGTATTGAACTATATAAGTATTAAATAAATGTAGATTTATTGGCTGTAGGGTCAAATGATGGTAAATAATCTGAAGATACGTTTCGACTTTCATTCACAAATTTAGATGAGTACAATCTTCGGAGGATTGCGCACCGTTTTGTCTCAAATCGCGCTACCAGTAGTCAAAGGAACTTAATCCGCGAGCCTTGTTAGCAGCACGAAACACGAGCGCGCATTTAATAAATAAATAAATAACTGTGTAATGTATGGGACGCAACCATTGTGCATTGTATAAGAAGATGCACAGCTCTTCCAACGGCCCTTACTATCTCATATCTGTCGCCGTGTGTATTGATACAGGGATACCAATGCATCCAATGACTCTCTACAGGCACGTGCAGAAACGCATTTCTTTGGCCCATATTCAGAATGGCAGCTATTCTAAAGTTGTAAATTTCATCAAACAGAAGCTCAAAATATATATCAGTTAGTTATATTTATCAAAATTACATAATGCTTTTCTAATTTAATTCGATCTTGCGTATTTGCTGAGCAATCCTATGGAAACACTTGCTAACTCCATTTCATCTTGAGAGTATATTCGGTGTATTTAAGTGAGTACGTCATATGTCACTTATTTACGCTTTATTCATAAAATCTTATTATTTTATTATTAAAATATTATTATTTTTAAAATTATTAGATATTTGAAAAATTTAATTGTTAATGATTGAAGAATTTGTGTAAAATGATTATATTTCAAATTCATTGCATATCGTCTCTAGACAGTTCTATGACTGTTGCTCTTTACTTAGAACTCCTGACACAATCGTTGTTGAATGCCGCGGATAAAAATCTGGATCGGGTCGTCCTAATAAGCGAAAAGAAAAAAAGACTTGCCTCTGACTTCGCGTACAGTACGTTAATGCATTGAGACATGACGTTCGCATTTTTCTCGATGTTTCCACGAATCCGGCTTTAATATTCTTATTTTATTGGGCTCGCGACAGTCTGCCGCGGCCCAAGAAAATTTAATGACGCCTCTGCGGTTCGGTAATTAATCGCGGCCGACTGTGCGCGACTTATTTTCTTTGCGGGCGTTTTACTGCCGCCAGCTTTACGACGATGTCGTACATTTATCGAAGGCCATAATCGCGGCTTCTGTGCTCCTCAGAACGAGCGTCGCGACTCACGTCGTTCTTCCGGTCGCGACGCATCGCGAGACTCCATAATACGGTAAAAATATTTTATCCGGTTGCATACACTAAATAAAGTACGTTAAAACGTTTAATTCTCTATTAGACTTTGCTATATAAGACTTCGCTATATAGACTTTGCTACTTGCTATGCAGCAGCAGGACACATTTGTTCCTTCAGGTCGAGCAAATTTCGTACTGTACAGTCTCGCTCGCCCTTTGGAGCGCCCTGTAGCGGTTTGATCGCGACCACGGTTTATGGCTCGCGCGTGTTCGGCGTAGGTGGGCAAGTAGGAACAAGCGGCGAACAACGCGCTTATTCAAATACATTCAATTAATTTCCATAGGACGACAACAATGGCTTCCACGGCGTGTAATCGTCCCTGCCGATATGGTCCCCGCCGGTGCATGCCTGCGTTCGCGTTTTGTGAGATCGCTCGCGACGACGAGATCCCTTAAATATATAACGGCATTAAATCTTCTACCGTCTTATTTATCTCGTGTTCGCAACTTGTTTCTCCTTTCCGAGTTAATAAGCGTGGAACGAGTCTCGTTGTGCAATTTCCTGCAAAATCTTGCATAATCGTGAATGGAAAATGAGCGATATGAATAACGTCGATCCCTTAAAGCTAGAATTGAGAATTGAGAATTGAGAACGTAAAGAATGGCTCGTTAATAAATTACAACGGTTACAGATAATACCATGATAAAAATAGTAAGATATTTTAAGTGTGCTGCACTTATTTCTGTCTGTTTTAAGGCCACAAAATGATACCAATTATCTTACAGTCGCGAATCGTATTGATATATGGAGGCGAAGATAACATACATGGATATAATCCTCATTTCATGTATGCAACAAAGTTTCGCTCTTCTGACAGACCTGTTTCCCCTTGACTTAACTGTCTAACTGGTTCTGATGCAATTGCCATGGTGAATAGGCAACTTTGTTTGATCACCTTAATTAATATTTTCAACACAATGTAATCTATAAAGAATGTAAGTGTTCGCAGAACCATTATGCATCGAACTGCAACGCGTGTCGGCCTGAATTTGCAAGTCGCTCGCTTCTTTTCAATTGTTGATTCTTGGAATGAGTTTTGCCTGCTGGAAACTCAAATAGTCGCCATTTTTTTCATAATTTCTGATGTCTACATAATTTAAAGAGATGTAATTCGCCAACTCTTTCATTCTTTTATTCGTATATGTCCCTTACTTTGCTTTGTGATATCTAAATTTGAAATAAAAGAGACAGAGGACACACTTATAAATTTTGTGACACCATTTTGAATTTCCATCATGTAATATACTGTTACGCTTGAGTTGGAGTCAACGTTCACAATTAAGATGGCATATATACCGCATAATAATCGTTAATTTGTAATTACGTCTCTTTTTGCATCTCGGTATAATTAGCCGCACGTTCGAGAAATTGTCCGAGAGAGGAAAAAGAGCGACACAATAGAATGAAACGAAGAAGTGGAGGAGAAGAAGGGAGAGAGAAAGAGATCAGTGTAGCAAGCTGTGAATGGCTGCGCCCTTGGTGGAACGGTCGGGGGCGGAGGGCTGTCAAGAGGGGCAGTTAATTAATGGGGCGGCAACCGACCACTTCCCTTACCTGTACATGTTTTCTCTTTCTACCATTTTTTTTCACGGTTTGCCTTTTCTCTTGGCGGCACGTCAAGATTTTCCACCATTTTCAATCTTTGTGATCTCTCTCGTTTCGGAGATTGGTTCCATGCCAATTCACCAAAATTAAGACACAGTTAAAATTATATAATTATCATAGATTGCGAACCCAAAAAAAATCTCGATAACGATAAAGATCGATCTCTTGAGTTTTTAGTTTTTTTTTCGTGATAACTATATATTTTTCTTATTTATTATTTATTTTTGAAAGTCTGTGTACTTTAAGTAGAGAGAACTGTAGTTTAAGTTATTAATAGAGTAACATTCAAGCGATCTACGCTGACTTCGACAGATTTAAATTGTATTAATTGTTGTACTTTTCTATTAGATCTGTGTTTTAAAATTAATTTCTATCTCTAGAGAATTAGATTACTGCAATTGACATACTTGAAACCGACAACATGGAGCACACGTCTGATTTGCAAACGTCTCCTGCAGCTTTCTTCATCTTTTCCTTGTCCGTTTTCACCTCCCATCTTCTTCCCACGTCGATTTCGCTTACGGTAGACCGGTTCTCCGCTCCCGAAGCAATAATAAATTTTGCAAGAAGATCGAAGTGCCAATCACGATCGGAGATACGAATGGGAGTACGAAGCACGTGTCGAATCTGCCGTTTTTACCGGCGCCTTTATTTCATATACTTTACACCGTGTATCAGCCTCCGATCTTCAATCCCTTCTTCGTTTCTATCTTCTTCTTCATCGCGCTACGACCGGTTTTGCGGCCATCATCCACGTTGCCATAATAAACTTCACGAAAGATTCCGAGTATCGATCGTGATAGAGGATATCGAACGGAAGTATTAAATCTACAGTGTTCCTCGATCTTTCCCTTTCATCTTTACGTCGCACGCGTACGCGTTATCTCCTCGTGCTTACATCACTTATTCTTGCATCGAGCATCGCTATTGACAATCGGCTTCGTCGTTCGATGCCACAAAGTGTAAAATTAAACAGAAAGAATTTTTGACTATTTTTAAAATTTCTTAATTTTGTGTAATTAAGAGACAAAGTTTTGTTACGTAATAAAAATTTCTCCAGAGAGGGACAGGTGATTCGCGAACCATCAAATGCAGATGACAAGACGTGAGCTAGTTTCTTTATCGACATGTAACTTTCATCGTTCTTAAATCTCGCCCTTCTCTTTAACATCCTTCCAAAACCAGTTTTCTTATCGCGAATATATAAATTTCGTCAGCGAAAGCGTGGAAATATCGCCCGCAATCATATCTTTTTGAGTTTCTGCTGATGCCCGCTGTATTTCAGCGATCGCTTTTCCTTATCGTTATTTTATCGTTCGTCCTTGCAGATCTTTACCGATTTTTCGGAATAACCGTGCCGTCCCGCGAACCGGTTATGCACCCCCTCGGTATCAGTCGCGAGCGCACTATGAGCCATCAATCACCAACGCAGCGCGGGGGTATTATATCGACGTTCCGGATCGTCGACGCAGATTATTCTACATAAATCTGCCTTGCGTGCGAATTACGAGACAGGAGCGTAAAATTATGCGTCGAAATTATGATTTCGTCGAATACAATTAACCACGTGGGCGGGTCATCGTTATCAGGCGCGATTTATGTGGGCTCTTTTTATATGTCAACAGATATATATGCCATATGTCTCGGTTAATATCACCAAATTACAGATGTGAAATTTTTCGCGATATCATACATCTTTCCCCTGTCATTCATTTTGCATATGAATACGGTCTTTCATCGATCGGAAAAAAATTGCAAAATTGGTAGAAATCGTAATCCGATATCATCGAAATCGTTTTGGTTTTTGTGCACTCAGATCCGCCGCTTCTCGAGTTTCATCTGTCATCGATTTCTCCTGGCCACGCGTATTTATCCGAGAATGCATCCGAGAGATAGGGCTTCCTTCGGTTTCGAGGAAAATATCTGTTCCCTCCGTGTCGGGTCGTGTCAAAACATCCGCGCGACGGCCGTTAAAGGTCCGTCGCCGCGAGAGATTTTCATTCTCGAAGGTACCTACACGGAGAACGCATTTCCCCGTCCCGAAAATGCCTCCATCCGGTACGATCGGACACGTCTAGATCAACGATAACGCCTAAGTAATTCTGATGGCCGGTAATTTGTCGTGAGACCGGCATCACGACCGCGCCGGCCGTTATCAAATTCCTTATCGCCGTTGGATCTGATACCGACCGGATTCATCGTGTGTTAACGCGATTGAGATTATTAATAATAAAAAACGAAAGCAGTTGAGATTATTAATAATAAAAATAATCGAATCACGAGTGCCGGCCGACGACGGCGCAGCGCGGCGTTCCATATATCCGGTCTGCGTGGCTCGCTTTCCACGAAGATCAAGCTCGCGAAGATCGCGCGCTGTAGCGTAGGCTCGTGCGCAAAAATTTACGCGCGCGAGATTACGGCCGGTCACGTTAACCGATATCATTCCCCGTTGACGATCGGGATCATCGCCGGCGATTAAACGAAGACCTTGCCACCGAGCGTATGCACACAATCGATCGGCCATTTTATCGGAAACATATTTTATCGATTGCGCGACAAACGAGATGTTAATAGAGAGGATGACGGCTCCGCTCGCGCGCGAGAAGGGACGCGTAAAGGGATAAAGGAACCAGATTACATCGACAGAATAATTGACATACTTTGTTGAAAACAAATTTTTTAAGCTTGCCGGCCATGTACGAACGTTCGACGTTCTTTGCCGAGGGGTCTCGAGAGTCACTTCTTCTAAAAACCGTCCATATTTTTCGTGGTACGGATTCTATGGATGAAGGTTTGCCCAGTCTGGAATTTCGCGATGAGGAATTACGGGACGGTTTTTCCTTGATGTCCGCAGGTCCATTATTCGTATCGTCCTAATTCGAAGCGCGTCATCGGGGCCTCCGGAATGTCCGATGGCATGCGACGTTCCCCTTTTTCCTCATCTCTCTTGTTCCTACTTCTCCTTTACTTTTTCGTCTCGCTCTTTACCCCACCGTGTCCTGTTTTAGGTCCCAGTAATTAATTTAACTTCTTGTCACGGCGATAGTGGCCGCTAATGGTTTTCTTGTATCCTGCGTGAAACTCTCTAAGTCGTCTCGCCTTTGAATGCCAGTACCGAATGTCGCGATATCTATCATCAATGGAGAGTTCAGGAGATTTCAACCGGAAATTTCACGCATTTCATGCATTTATAATTAATTAATAAGTAATCTATGTTTTTCTCACGTATAAAAATTCTATACAAATTTTAAAGATTTAAAGATCTTATCGCTTCTTGATCTTTTAAAAAGATTAAGAAATATTGTTGATAACTAATTAATGAATAATTTTAACTTTTATTTTTTCTCTATACTGAACATAATATTCCTATAAACATTTTGAAAAAGGGCAAGGTCTCGGAATATATAATCATGGCGATTATCGAGCGCATTATTAAACCGCAAGGAAAGAGATAGTACGATAGGGGATTTTGGTAAAGCCAGCTCTAAGAGCCAAAATACCAAAATGCCAGTTAAAAATATCGGCATTTCGTGACGAGGGGAGAGAAAAGAGGCCTTCGTTTTCACGGAGAGAGAGATGGACCAAAGAGGCGGCTGGTAAATAGCTGCGTGTGCAGCGTCCGTTCTGGCCGCCGCGAGGCGTTAACGAGGCGGGCAAACACGAAGAAGAGGACTAGGAGGAGAAGATGGAAGAGGTGCCGGACGAAACGAAGCGGGAAGAGAGAGGGAGAGAAAGCCGAGAGGTAGGAGAAAGGGAGAGGAGCCGGGTAAGGCACGAAGACGCCTTTTCAAGGTGAGGTGTAAACTCTGCCGCCCTTCGGCTGCCTCCTCTATCGGCCGCCTCTTCGTGCAACCACCAACACAAAGCACCTCTTTCCATCTTATTAAGACCCCCGACCCTACCGGCACACAACAACCGGACTCTCTCACGATTCTCTCTTTCTTCCTCTTTCTTTCATTCTTTCGCCCTCTCTTCGACATATTCCTTCTCCCCATTCTCTCTGTGCTCTTATCCACGAGATTTCTTCCTCTCTACGAGTCTTTGAGCTTACGCGCTCGCCGACATCGCGCGCCTATCGAAACGGAAATATCTTACGCTAGATTATCCAATTCTCCAGTGCGGAGAGTAAATGAAGAAGAAAATTAAAAGAGATTTTGACAGCAAAAAAGTCGCAATTAGACGATACAATTTTTTATTTATTAACCGATAAACTGATGAGATTCATTATTACTGGATCTGATAAATTTTTACTTACGAAAATATTTGTTCTTTTTATTCCTGCGACAACTCGCAAGTTTGATTTCTCTATCGCCTTGGTTGTCGTACGATGCGATTGGCAATAATGATAATTTATTAACGAGGGCAACTCAAGTCTTGTACGAACGCGCCTTCCTCTTGTTTCTACGTTGTTATTTTAAAAGTACTAATTGCTTTGGTAGCGCGGGTATAGCGCCTGATTGCGCGGCGTGTATTCGAAATACGAACTCGCTCGATTGGATATCGTGCGGAAACAGCGGCGAAGAGAGCAACAAAACGCGAGCGGAGGTGAGCAAGCGAACGAGCGAGCGAGCAATTGCAGGAGGCGGCGAGCAGCACCTTGTTTATTTTAATCGGGGCTCAACGTGCCTGCGAGATTGTTTCGTCTCGCGGCACCACGATGTTTAGCTCGCCGTTTAATCGCCGTTAACGAGCGGTTATCGTTCACCAACTGGAAACACGGCGATGCTAACGAGGCGATCGGCCGGAAGCACGAGCCCTTTCGCGTTCACTTGCCTCTTCGCTCTTCTTCTTCTTCTTCTTCGTCTTCTTCGTCTTCTTCTTCCTCTTGCTCTTCTTCGTGATGTTCTCGTGCTATCCGAAGAAGGACGACTCTTTACCTTGACAACGTGCACGCTACGTAATAATAACTGATTTTTCCTCCCCTCGATAACTAAGGAAGTCGGCGAAACGAATTACCAATGTCACACATACATTTTTTTATACTCGAACAAATATGAAATATAAGAAATAGGTTGTATACACAACTTTCTTTTTGATAGATAAAATCCTTATTCTTGAGAAATCACGTTGGTGGTCTCCAACGTCGAGAAATGTGAAGCGAACGAGTGCGAAATATTATAGAATTCCATGCTAACCTCCAGTTTCGAGTCATTCTGCTATTCAAACACAGAACTGTCATGTGTCTGGACAAATGTAATCCCCTGTTTCGCTTGTCGGAAACCTCATCGAACTAACATCGTCAATCGTTAAACAATGTTTGCTGTGAAGAGGTGGAAAATCTTTTGACGTGCCCAACCGTCACGCTCTCTTTCTCCAGGTGTTCTCCGGTTCTCCAGTCTCTCCGGAAAAAAGGAAAAGAGAGACTATTTTTCTTTTCCCGCAATGTAGAAACGTAGAATTTCATTCATTCTCAAAAGCAGTCAAATTTTACTTTACGGCGCGACTAATCTGGCTGGCCAAATATTTAGAGCGACATGACGAGGGAAGGGTTCCTCTTGTTGTATTAGTACCTGTCACACGGTAGTTAATCCTTAAAATCTTCCCGTTGGGTTTTGTACCGTGGAAAATCGCGAATTAGAAAATCGCGGCTTAGCTTTGCTAACGGACTCCCCGCGGACAAAAATAAAAACTTGTCAATAAATTTTTCTCCGATATTCAGTTTCCATTCGAAATCTATGAATTTCCATTCGTTTCGCCCTTTTTCTGAGAGTCTTTTCATTGTTGCCGTCGCGAAATGTCTCGCACGCTAGATATATATGTATTTTTTTGGCTCTGCGTTATATCTTTATCCATTTCACAACGTTCGTTTGAGTTCCGTTTGAGAATGGCCGAACGCCATCCCTGACAGAGGGTATTAGCGGCGTAAAATACAGCCTAGTCGTCCAGCGGCTCGTTACATTAACGACTCTTCGCGAATCACACACACATCCTACTCGTGTTTACGGAAGCGTCAGTCGCGGTCCAATAAATAACAAGATTATTGCGCGGCATGTCGAACAAAAAGCAGCCACAATCTGTAGATAATGCCCGCTTAATTTACGGTGTTTTTGATTCGGCTGATGCCAGCGGGGTAAGTTAAGCGGATGTTTACGACCTGGCGGAACGTTCAACGAGAGTTATCGGCTCTCTGAAATTGATCTGGTTACCAAAAATCGCCGCGCTCTTTGGTGATTAATCGAGACTGGATTTGTCGCGATTATGACTCGATTAATGTAGTCGGATCCCCGAGAGACTATGTAGCCCCCAAAAGGACTTGGCCAGAAGGATTGGAGCGACCGGCACTGTTATATACATCGCGATAGCGTTATGATCGTCATAAGATTTTACAACAGTCATAACAGGTCCGATCTTTTATTGTTGTTCGGACATCCTCCCCCATCGCCGCTTCGTCGATCTCCGGTCTCTGTAAATTTTGCTCAGTTAATCAGAACCTGCTTTGTGAGGGCATGGCGCATGTTTCACGAATAAATTATTGTGATTATTAATGCGTGTAATCAATCAAATGTACACTATTTAAAAAATCAAACTTTTACCTCGTAAAGTTTTATAGAGAGCATTCACGAAATCCGAACATCATCGTTCCGAAGGTGACCGACGACGACATTCTGTGTCGCGGACAAGGAGATATCCTGTTTGCCAGGATCGTTTTTCTTTTATTTACACATACGTCACAATAGTCGCCTGGCAGGCGTGATAAATTCTGGTAATAGTCGGCCATCAATCTGGCGGGAATTACGTGCACCGCACGTTCCCTACCACAATGGGCCCACACCGGGCTAGTACGGGACTCAACGTTCTACAGCGGGCCCTATTAATAAACCAACGTATTAACAAAGGATACATCCACTTGTTATTTAAACTGTCGGACGTCTGCCGTGGCGCTCCCCTTCCTCGATCAGACTTGATCGATCGTCATCGATTATCATAGATTCAGCTATGATAATTATGGCGTCGACCTGATACCCGAATCGAGAAAGAGATATCCGCGTGACAAAGATCATTGCACCCGGAATTAAATTTCAATTTTTCAAAATGGAGGAGGGTCCGTGCGCATACGAGAGTCACGGGTCACGGGAGAGAATATGTGTCAATAGCTGGAATTTTTACTCTTTCACCAACCAACGCGTTCGACTTCTTTCCGATCGTACTACGTACCAGGTGTCGCGGTCAAGTCAGCGGGTACAGAATCATTTCTCGAATGTTCTCTCTTTCTCGCATCGATGTCCCCGTGATACGGGGAGATGTTTTCTCGGTCAAGTGTCGTCGGTGAATAGCGATCCGTGAATGCTTATCGCATGAATGGGCCTCCCCTCGACATTCGGAAGCGACGGAATTCGCGTCGATCTTCGCGCCTCATCCCCGTTCCGTTCTCCCCTCTTCTCCACCTCCCCTCCCTTCCTGTTCCGACTCTTCTTGATCCTCTCCATGAATCTCCTGGGATGTAGATGGTGAGCCGAGATAAGGGGGGCTACTTAAACTTAACCCTTGCACGAGCTCGTGCTCTCCAAGAGCAGGACGACCGGTGAGACCGGAGGCCACACACCAAGAAAGACTAATAGCCGAGAAGATAACGCTCTTAAACACTTTGCCAGGCCAATGCTTCTTCTCTCCTGTTGCAACCTGCTCTCCCGCCTCCCCTTCTGCCTCAACGAACGAGCTACCACTCGACACCGATAACGCTGCCGAACATTTAACCAGGGGCAGCGAACGACGGGAGCTTACAACCGGAGCGTCTCCTCGCGAAAAATCTGCGTGACCGCGTTTACGTAACTTTGCAGCGGAAGGAGTCAATTTATTTTTCACAGGAGAAACTAGCGACGCTTTAAAGAAGTTACGTTTACCTCTCGAGGTCATCTCTGAACTCGTATTCTTAAGGAATTAAGATTACATATTACAAAGCTGTTTCTTCGAAACTAGTTTCCTTTCTTTTTTTTTTTTAAGGATGAACGGTACTTGTATACGCCAACGCGATCGCTGTGAAGTGTCCCCGGTGTATCGTCAATGAGCTCCATTCTCGCCTACAGCACGGGATAACGGCTCGATTATTGCTTTACGGTACGCCGAGATAAGACGCAGCAACGAGTTTATTGCTCCGTCGTACGTACTTGTAAATATCGCTAACGACCTCGCGTACACGCCACCTCTGAATGTTAATCTTAATTTCCCGTGACAAGACGCGCCGCTACCTGCTCCCGCTCGTGCACGCGTGAAAGATTGAATTAATACCGCTCGTATACACGCCGTGGAATCATAACGAAGTAGCGCTTCCGAGTAATCTCGCCATCAGCAACGCGGCAGCCGAGGAGTTACTTAGATTGATCTTATCGATTACGCGTTTAATCGGTGCAACCGGCATAATTTGCAATGCCGTGTTTAACGACGGAACATATCTCGCTACATAATTCCGAGACACGTTTGGCAGCCAACAAGCGATATATCTGAAACCGCTTGACAATATTAACGCGCATTTGTACACCGTTAATATATCCGAGATTTTTATCGAGATGATATAATTCGTTTCAATTTACATTAGTTTTCTTCCTCTGTGTACAGACGATGCACCGCATTCTCCATACATTGTGCTTGTAGTAATTGTTTATCTTTTAATATTAAATATATCCTTTTAATTCGAATTAAGATTTTACTATAAAGCAATCGAATTGATATTGAAAATATATCATTATCTACTGACAAACGAAATATTTCAGTTATCATCGTTAAATGACTTTGCAGTTACGTTTGTAAAATTTTTGTTAACGAGAATATCTGATCTAAGTTCATTTATATATAAATGTAACAAATTTATTTTTTAAGATACGTTTTGAGAATATGTGAACTTATATCTGTTTTACTGCATTTCTTTCATGTTACGATCTAATGAAATAACAGTAATACACGTAATAATAAATCCGAGATCCGCGGATCTTTAGATCTGAAGGGTGACAAAAAAGTAATCATCGATCTAAGAATCGTTTTATTTGTGAAAGGGCCGACGTGTACAAACACAAAGGCAACAGGTGGTGAGTGACTTCGGGTTTAGGTTACCGGTTCGGCTATTCAGTTTTATTCATGACTCGGGAGAGAATCGCGTATACAAATCTACTATCCGTGGGCTACTCGACCCCTCGAATTCTTTTCCTTCCGTCGACCTTCGAGGCTCCCGGTTAGGTTGGTGCGTCCTGCGGTAATGCGTTCACAATGGATTTAACGATCCCCTTACTTGTCGGGCGCGACTTCACGTCCCGCGGGGCACGGATATCGGATTATCGTTCACAAGTAGCGCAATTACACACGCAATTGTTTAACTAGAAGTTATTAAACTCCATTATCTTGCACCGAGATAGGATATCGATAGCTTCCCGTCGAGTTATCGTACTGCGCGCCAACTAAATCAAACAGAACCAAGTACCGTAAAATCGTAATCTTGTTATCATTTCCTCTCCATTTCTTTTAATTACCATGATAATATAGCAATATTTTTTGGTCAGGTACATACATGTCTCAGGGTAAGCATTTCGAAAATCATAAAATGGCAAATGTATATAAATTATTATCTGGCCGGGAATTTGGAGAACGGCGCCAACTGCGCGCCTAGATTTAATCGATAAATCGCAGGGAGTGAGATAACCGATACGTGACGGAATGCAAAATAAGAGGGCGATTCAGGCCAATCGTTATCTGCGCTCGATGGCGTCGTCTGTCAATAAACGTCAACGACGTAAACTTGCCGTGCAGGTACTTTTTGATATGTACAATCTATTGCACACTATAAAATATCCTCGATTTAAAAGACTAAAAATATCTTGGTGTAAACAGATTTTGCATTTCTTTTTTACTGATGAGATTATATTTTTTTAAATAGATTGATCTCCAAAACTGAATAATTTCGAGAAAATACAGACATGTGATAAAGTTGTGAGAATAAAAAAATTAGAATGTCAATGAAAGAAAGAAAAAGAGAAAATATAATCTTGCCGGTTTAAACTAACTGCAGTAAGAATGAAATCTGTTCTATTAATAGAAATTAGTGAAAAATTCAATGAATAAACATTCACAGGAGCAATTTGCATGTGGCCAAGCGACGATTGCAATAAGTGAGTGATTTATAGTTATCACCGTTTAGAATGTAGATTAAGCCTACGATTAGAGCAAACGGCTCGTTGCTCTACGCACGTATTTACACGCGGATGCCTAATTGCGAATACGAATATTTTTCTTCAAGCGCCACTTTGCATGTAGCCGCGATGTACATGGCATGGTCGTCACAATTGTGTTTGAATGATGGGGTATTTATAAATCAAATTTCTAAATAGCGTAATAAACGCGATTTACTCTTGTCTCTCATACTAATTGTATGCAGATACGTAGTAAGCGGATCCGGCGAAAATAACACGCCGAGACTAAAGATCAGCACGGTCCAAAGGTCAATTAGCACTAATTAGCGCGGCTGCTACGACTGATTGATTTAGTGGACGTGCCGTGAACATTTCTTCGTCTCTCGCAATCTCTCCGTGCTTCTTTTTAGGTCTTGCGTCCAACTTCTTTTTCTCAGGTTATACTTTTGCGTTTCTTAAAGAGATGAAATAATTCAAGTCAAGATAACAATATTTTTTAAAAACAATTGCAAGTATCGACAAACTTTCGTTTTTTAAAATAATAATTTGTATGCTAACAATCTACCAACTAATCAATTTTTAAATATAGTTTTATAATTTAAAAAGATCATAACTAAAATGCATATGTATTTTTATAATGTGTTCTTATCGACATACATTTCAGTCAGAATTAAAAAGAAATTATTTAAATTTGTCCAATTCGAATACCTTTCTCTAGGTTGAGAATAACGTTTTCAACTTTTAGTTCCTTCCTTCGGAACTGCTTGTCCCACGCTTGTCGATGTCGGACGAGAAAGCGCATTGAGATTGCCATGGATGATTCACAGACAGGTGCTTTAGAAGTTCGTGCCGACGGCACGGAGTAATCACGCGAATGACAAGATAAATAATCGTCCGCCCACGTTGCAGATATTGTGTTGGCTAAAGCGCGTTGCATGTAAAGCCCGTGTGATGTGTGGAATCCCGCTCGAGGAAAATATTCATATATGTTTTATAAGGTATACATATATTTGCACTTTGCATACATTTGTGCAAACGAATCGCGAATCTTAGCTTCATGCAAACATTATACTGTGCACGATCGACAATTTTCTTCAACACAAATTGCATCCTGACAGAATGGTGTCGTGTACGTATGTGTGAAGAATAATCGGGATAAAAATCATTAATCTTTTATACCACGAATTCTCTGTAACTGTGTACATTCATTGACAATATGTTACATGTCTTATCAAAAAATATGAAAGAGGAAGAAGATAAAAAACTGACGCAATCCAGATGCACGATGAAGCGATAGCAAATGCTTCTAGATAAATTTGCGAAGGTTCGAATAACATGTTGGAAACTATTATTAAACCGCGGGTGAGCTGTTTTGGAGATAGCTAGAGCACACAAACCGAAATTTTACGAATAGCATCGTTCGGTCAAACACGCTGTATTTTTAATTCGCGATTTGATCAATGCAAGATACGAATGTTCCTCTTACGCAAAGCCAAGGCTTCATTCAACAATTCGCGGAAAATCTACTTTACGAAACTGTATTTTCGCGTTTTATTTGCGCCATCAGCGAAGCGTTTCTGTGGAATTTGCTTTTTCAACCGACAAACTTAGAATGCCGGAATCTTTAACTAATATCGAGAGTCATACAATAATAAGCAGAGATCGTTTTTACTCGCCGTCATTCATAGCGGCGATATTTCCGACGCAAGAAATACCCTGTTCTTTTTTTGGTTCTGCTACAGATCCCTTAACGTGACCTAACGTTATATATCCGACACCGTATTACGCATACACATCCGACACCGTATTACGTAATCTGCTATATTTATGATATGATTGCACATGAAAAACTTTTTTACTTTCTGTCTAGACACGAAGAGTCAGTTTTTATTATAACAGCACCTACAAATCATGCTTTTTATTTTATCTAGAATGGTCCTTAATTTTAATGAAATGTTCTATGTGATCAGTGAGCGATTTCTCTTTGGTTTATCAAGCTTCTTTTTCCACAAAAAAGAAAATGGCGGGGGAATCGATGTAGCTTAAGATTAATATATAATAATTCGATTGCTTAGCAAATCAAACCACTACATATTCGCAACTGTAATTTAATTCTGATTTATTATATTAACTAAATTCTTCTAAAAAAAAAGTTACGCCGCGTGCAGCTTCAACTTTGCGACTGCGCAACTGTGAAAGCACACCGGTTTAACGGGGCGAGACTTTTTGTTATGACTTCATCCCGACCACAAATCAAGGTGACTTATCACGCGCGGTAGAAATCACAGGCAAGAAGGCAGAGATAGGGAAAGAAAGGGAGGGAAGGAGGAAACTAGTCACGATTCCGCCTCGACAGACTCCTCCGTGCGGTCTGCCACGGTCTCCTTACGGCGCGCTCGACGAATTCGCCTTATAACCTGTGATTTACAATGGCATTTACGAGGAGTGTCGCTATATAAAGTTTCATAAACCCCCTCGCCTCCCCAACCACGTCGGCGAATTTTTCCGGAGGCGACGCGACATCCCTCGACTTGAGACGCGCCACGTGTGCAAACTTTCTTCAGACGTGCTAGCACGCTGTCAGTGATAACGATCTTTATCGTCGATAGGAAATAGAACGTGCCAGATACACGTCGATGCGAATCGCCGTGAAATGTCCGCTACGTGAATGTCCTTATCGCCTAGATATCGCCGTCGAGATTAACCCATTCAAAGGAACGCAACTGGATGGAGAGTTTCCGCTTCTATTTTCGTTCGGGCTAATCGAGCGACGTGACAAATTGACATTCGCCTATCTGATCCACATGGAAAGTCGATTCGTCAAATAAGCTTTGAGTATTCTAGGAGATAAGGTAAATCGTAAACAATCGTTGACCACTCAAGGGACACTCATCCCTTTCATTATGGTGATTGATAAGCATTTCATTCAAAACAATGCATGAAAGAATTACTGTCTCGTTTAGTAGGAAATTTATTGATCTTTTTTTGTATCAGCAGAGAGAAACGAGTTCTTTCTGCTGATAAACCGCATCTCTGATAGGGTTACGATAAAACGTTCGTGGATATTGCTACTTATTGTTAGCGCTAGCATTATCGACAAACGCGATCTTAAGCGGAGCGTGGGAGAGCCGTGTAATTTTCTGATTTAAGGGTACGCAAAACATGTGACACCTTTGTCACGTGTTACACGTGGATGTTGTGACGGCGATTAAAACCTCGTTAGATCGGTCGGACGCGCACTAAGCATTCCTGCGGTCCGCACGCGAGATTTAAGGTCCATCTATAGGGTAGATCCCGGGGTGCTCGACGCGGCGGCGACGGCGGCGGCGATGGCGGCGGCGAAGAGGAACGAGAAGAGAGATAGGATCAGGCTGCTACATCCTGCGGGATCGTAGCGGGCCCGGGCAGGGCCGGCCCTGCCGCGGTATCTAATCTGGCCACTTTTGGAGCCGCGGGTAGCCGTGTTTTGGCCGGGGATCGTGTTAAGGGGATTTACATTCATTTCGATCCTAATAACCCGATCCCTCGGATCCCGATTTGGAACACGATATCCGTCCTCTCTCGTATACATATACCTTGCCCTCTCTCCTCTACCTTCTCTTGCTTTTTCTTTTCCCCTCTCGCCTCTCACTTATTTCTCCTCCTCTTCCTCCTCTTCCATCAGCTTGGTCGGTGCAACAAGCTCTTAAGTTCAGGGCGTCGAGTGTCTCCCAACTTTCACCCCTTTATGAATAATTTCTCGTCCTTACACCGCTCTTTCCTCGGGTGCAGTTTGATAAAAATGTCTACAGCTGAATAGAACATTCTTTATCTGCACATTTTATATTACTCGCCTTCACTCTATAATTCTATTGTACGTGTGTATCAGGTTCTCCCATAACACACGTGTCGCCCTGCGACTGCATGATTGGTATGATTTCACAACATATCAATAACAAATTACTCCTTCCATCTTCCTTTATTCCTCGTCGTACTTGATATTCTCTTTCGACCTGTTCTCACGCGTTCTCCGTCAGGTCTTCCAGTTTCTGGCTTGATACAATTCCTTTGACGTAATCTCGCACGTTCGTGACCGCGAAGGGATATCGATACGCGAAGGGATAGCCGGTCGCTTCGCGGGACAGAAGGAAGAAGCCGCGCGAGAGCGATCGAGCAGCGGAGCGAACAGTGGAAGCGACGAGGCGTGCTTTGATTGCGGTGGACGAGGCATCATCACCCGTGGTCGCCTTCGTGGAGTGCCCGAGGAGCCTGTCGACGACGGGCGTGACGTGCCTCGGGGCCAAAATAACACGCCCCTGGTGTCGTTCTGCCCCCTCCTCCCCCCCGTCCCGCCACGTTCTCGCTCGTTCTGCGGGTCCTCCTCGGGCTCTCCCCGCTCTCTCGTCGCCATCACTCCGTCTGATCCTCCTTCACCTTCTCTCTCCGTGGGTAATCCGTTCCCACAGACAAAAGGGCCTCGCGGTCCGTCGACTTCGATCTTCCTCCACCGCCTCGATTGTCCCTCCTCGCGGTCTTGTCTTCCGCTCAGGTATGTAATAAGGATGTAACATGAGCTCCCCCCGGGACACGGCGAGACCTCGATCGGTCCCGCGACAGGTTCGAGCCTCCTTGATCGCGCGCGATCCGGGAGGATCGATCGGGCTTTCCAGGAAATCACGCGGCCGGCCACAGATGTCGAGAGAAAACCAGAAGGATCCTTGATAACTCGATGAGAAATGTTCGTTCGAATGTTCTTTTCATTGATTTTATTCGCGACGTGACGCGAACAGCAGAACGCAACGATCAACGAGTTTGTTACAAGTGTGGTGAACATTGCGAAGTAAGATTATAACATTGGATATTTCTAAGACGTTTGGCTAAATCCGCGCTTGAATTTAACAATAAGACCGTTTATTCCATCATTTGGACTGATGACAAGTATTATACGTATGATTAGTACAGTACGCTGATAAAGTCTGGCCAAATATTTTACCAACACTCTGTACACCAACACTTCACCCTGCTCCGAAAACATTAAAGAGCTACTTTTTAAAGTCCGCAGTTAATACCCGCCTGAACCTTTTAAGTTCTCCTTCGCCTTGTTGTCGCTCTCGTCTTAGAGTGTCACTGCGCAGGTAAGCAATAAGGATGTAACCTGATCTGCTAAGAGCGCAGAAACACAAGGATCGAAACCACGACAGGTTGAAAATTCCTCAGCGAGATTGATCGTCACGTCGATCGGCTTCCCGGAAATTGCATGTTGGCAAGATGACACGTTTGTTACAAGGAACTTATAATTCAGATTTTATAAAGAAGAGTAATATTGTGTAAAATTTTTATAATGAATAAGATAATTTAAAGAGTTTATTATTACTTTGACTATTATTTTCCATATAAACGAGCGCCTTAAGAAGATTTGCTTTAACCAATAGCTTGAAAAAAAAAAATTAATCACTATGAATTGAATTTTCAATTCACAATCCGTCTTCGTCGAGTTTAGACTCGACTCGAGATATTCGGTTGTTTGACGAACTGCTAAAATAAAGAACGTAGATTCGTACGGCATACAAATATTACAAATGAAGCTACGAGACGAAAGAAATCAGAATAAAGATGAAGGAAGGAGAGACGAAGAGAAGCGTGAGATAGGTCGTCCCGACGCAGGGATTGCTCTTCAGTCGTTACTGCTGGGACCATCTAGAGAGCTCGACAAACACTCGATGCACCTCGCACGATTCTTTCTGAAAGCACGACTATCATTGTTGCCGTGTCATCTCTTTGGTCCCGGGCCATTGTCCTTCGTGCACCGATCATTTCGTCTCATTTCGATAGTCGCTTTAGCCGTCGATTAATCAAGACGATCGCGCCGATCGCGATAGAACGTGAAAAGGGAGAAGAGACGGTGGGCTGAGAGTTTCGACAAAAATCTGCTGGAAGCAAGAAATGGTAGCCTCGATATATGGCAATCTTAAAAGTCCATAAAAGGATTTCAAAGTGTCCGCGCGCGCCACAGACTCCTCTCACTGTCTGAGAATTTAAATCCTTGGCGATCAGCGGAATTGATAAAAGTACGAACACGACGTCGAGCGTGTGGGTGTCACGGGGGTTACCGTCGAGGCCATAGAGATATAAGAATAGAGTGCGCAAGCGAGCTGAAAAGGCGATAGAGGAATAGAAAGAGAACGCTGCATATGGGCCCCTGCTGTCTTTGTCTATGCGCGCATGTGCAGTGATGTGCAGGTCATGAAAGATTGTACATACCTCGGTATTCTCGGTTTTATCTCGTTCTATCTCTATGTCGTTTTTAGCTAACCTTCTTATTTAAGCAAAAACATTTTAAAATGACAAAGAAATGCTTGATATGTAAAACAGAAGCATCTCCTAATTCCAATTGTAGTTTTCACACGTAAGTACATATTAATATCTCTAACCTCAAAATTTAATTAATTTTTAATGGACAATAGCAAAACTGTATACTTTTATAAATATTTAATAATGTGCATTTGATATTATATTGTTTGTAGTAAAATTTTTATTTTTTTATTTTTTTATATTTTATTTCTTTGTGTTAAATAATAAGACTGATTTAAAAGATTTAATTTTTGTGTTAAAAAAATTTAATTTTTGTGTTTAAAAAATTTAATTTTTGTGTTAATTAATAAAAGACTGAATAGAATTCTATTCTATTCTATGATTAACATTGTATGAACAACATGTAATAAATTTTGTTTTATTATTATATATATTGAGTATATTTATATACAATTCCATATTCAATTCCATATTAAAAAAAAAGTAATATTTTATGGTAATACTATGTACTTTGCTGTAATAATTTGGTAATTTTGGGAATTATTATTTAAGGATATATTTTCAAAGGGGTTCAAGGGGTTAGAACATAAATGCGTTATTATAGGTTATATCTCTACATGCGTTATAGGCTGCATTCCGATATTCACCGTCAGCAACTTTCGGTACTGAAAATCTATAGTATACGTGACATAAAATATAGATTTGCAGTATTGACGTGAATATCGGAATGCAGCCATAGACACTGAGCAGCGCAAAGACGCATGCGTGCATAGACAAAGACAGCAGGGGCCCATATGCAGCGTTCTCTTTCTATTCCTATATCGCAGTCTCTTACGTGCGAGCATATGACTCGCGCACTCTATTCTTATATCTCTATGGTCGAGGCGGAAGTGGCTTCCTGGAAGATCAGCTGACGCCTGGGCGGTTCGTTTTGTTGCGCGGTGAATGGAACATTGGGGACCCACTCCCGGGGCCCTCGAATGCAGCCGATATGCGGCCACGGCGGGAACGCCGGGAAGGAGGCGGAGGGTGGTGGATCGCGCGAGAGGAGGGGGTAAAGCAACGAGCACGTTAAAACAAGAAGATTGGAATAAAAGGTTGGCCTGGCCGCGGGAAGGTAAAGCCAGAGCGGGCCCGGAGGTGGAGAAGAAACGGAGAAGAAACCGGTGGGGGCGGGGCTCCGTCTGCGGATGCTGGTATGGAGCCCAGTCCCGCTTCGCACACCATCTTCCTTCATCTCGGACCCAACCCCCTTTCGAGACAGCAGTACGTGGCCCATCTTCGGGTTCCTTTGCTCCCGTCGTTTCTTCTATTTTAACGTGCTTCTCCTCTTCATCTTTCTCTATCCTCGTCCTCGTTCTCGTCCTCGTCCTCCTCCTCCTCCTCCTCCTCCTTCACATCTTCCTTCTGCTCCTTGACCTCCACACCCTCGGCCAGCGTCTCCAACTGTTCGGCAACACTCCGACGTCGTTTGTCTCGACGTCCCACTCCTTTGTTCTCGGCGATGGCTCGACAATTTCGCGGACGTTATCTGCGATTTAACGAGCCGTAACATGCACCGAGGGCAATTAGTACCATGCCAAACAGGGAAATTAATATCGCTTTAATGTCGCTACGTTGATTATATACCACAGGATACACGCACGCGAGTCAAGTTGCAGACGCGCGAGAGTTAACACGGGTTTACCCGCACGTTTAAGCGATAAGATACGAAATATGTAAACGAGGTGTAAGGCGACATGCGCTTCGTAATTAGTGGCCATCGGGGCCGAGTGATGAAGGAGAGATAAAATAACATCGGGGCAGAACGCCGAGAGAGAGAGCATCCTTCACACAACGCGACTCATCATCTCCCATCAACCTGACTGGTTTCTCAGCTACTGGCAGCTCGCTATTCGTAATACCACGTGTGCGTGTGTGCGTGTAAACTTTTCATTCGTGTTCGTAAGGATTGATTGGACTTAATTTATCTCCGTAAAGACTGAAAATATCGATAAACTTTTACAAATAATAGGCATATATTCTTATATTTTACTGTGCAGCGTATCACTTATGTATTTTATAGTATGTACAGAAGCCAAATTTGCTAACATTGTTAGTACCGTTGCTCTCTTTTTCGATTAAATCGAGAACCATTATAATAAGTGGCCGAGCGATATTCCGAATGACGATGCTCCTTCAAACGATTTCCAGGAAACTTTCATCCTCATACCTCTCACAGAAATTGGGATTGGCCCAATTCCATTAAGGTCCTTTCTGTGAACTAAAGCCGCGGCTTCCCTTTTGCGTTTCACACGAACAGTCGTTTTCGGGAGGTTCGGCGCGCGTACAAGCACTCGGGTGAACTTTTTTCGATTTCCGCCGCAATTCTTTTCTTCCTCCCCTTTCCTCCACCGTCTTCGCGTAACGCTCCTTATCCCTAATGTATTACGGGCCGGGCCATTTTTTACTCGAAATGGATTTTCATATAAGACCCGACATTCTCGGCTTTGGCCAACCGCGCGCACTCCTTCTCACTCCATCATATCCTGTATCTCTTCAACTCCGCCAAAATATTTGTAAATAGATGTAAAGTCTGGGAGGGGCCCAGGGGGTACCCTGCTGTGCGAACAAGGCTCCCCATAGCGCACTACGGCCGATATATCTCTCGAGCCCTTCACCATTCTTCCCTCTCTTTATATGAGACTCCTTCGCAGCCTTTTATACCTCCCCCTCCTCCATCTTCCTCTTCTTCTTCTTCTTGTTCTTCTTGACTCCGTCGTCATTCTCATGCTCTATTACCTCGGTTCTCATCGTGTATCGTGCAAGGCGAGGACTACGCACGAAAGCCAAAGGCGCATGAGAAAATTTTCGTGGATCGATTTTTTATCATAATCTTTGTATCAAGAATGTGTATTCGATATTTTGGTGACAGGTGAAGTAGGAATACGTATTCCTGCATACGCATCCTACCTTTATAATCTGCTCGACAATATCTTTACGTTCGAGGAGCAGCCCCTAGGAAATCAAAATATATCTTATTCCAATATCACTATAAAATGATTGATTCATTTTAAATTGATTTTTCCAAGGGATGCATGACGATAATCCTTCGCTTTCATGCGCCGGAAGTAACATGACAAGTCGATCGAAAGTTAGCCATGTTGTGATATAGCAGATAGCTGAATCAACAGACTTATAAATTTCGCGAAATGTATCACACACAAGGGAATTAAGGGCCGCCTATTGAACGAATTCGGATACGCTCCGTTCACAGGGGTTCATTTGAACCTCGGGGACTTTAATGGAAATTCATCTGACAGCCGACGGGCGTGCAATTCACTCGCAGCAATCGCGTGCACGTGGCGTGAAGGTTTCCACCGGCGTGGCGCGGCGCGGCGCGGCGAGGATCCGATCTCGTGAGCGCGAGAAAATAAAAAGGCGGTGAGAAGAGGAGGAGGAGGTGAAGGAAAGGTGGGACCGGTCCCCCGACGCCCGACGAGAGGCCGTCGTCTGCACTCAATAGGGGCTAATTGCCGCAAGGAAAGCTGCAAATTCGTGGACATTGTTAGCTCCGTTCCATTCTCGGGTAGTGTCGAACGGGCCTCATTGTGGCCGCGCGAATCGCGAGCTGCTTCGTGTCCGACGGTGCACCGTCGGGTTGCGCGCCGCCATTGAAATACCACGAGAATGAAAAGGGGTGAGATGCAGGCCGCCGGAGTGTGTAAAATTCGTCGCGGCCGCAGCGCGTTCTCGCGATCGACAGACACCTCACGACGGATTCTTCACGACGCCGACGTTCACGACGGCTTCTACTACTCTCCCTTCACCTCCTCCCCCCCACTCCAAAGTTGCCAAAGTCGATTGTGCCCTCCCGAAAATTACCTTCTTCCGCGCACTCGGCTGGGAAGAAAAAGTGCAAAAGGAGCCCCTTGGGCAACTCGGGGGAGAGGACCCGCTCGATTTACACCGAGCGCGTTCACGCACAAGCGGGCCTGTCTGTGTTCTGATCAGTCATCCGCATGATACAGCCCTGCGTGGGCGATTGCCCTCCGAGAATCAATTTGAACACGGGCCTCGGACGTCTCGAATGCCCTTCGACAATGCCGCGGCTCCGGTCAATGGGGACTCCCTTGCGTTTGGCTTCTCGCGCCCTCGATACGCCGCGTTCCGGATTAAGCCCGGGTTTACACGGGTCCCGCGCTATTGGGGCCCCTGTCTCACTGAGTCGGGGCTATCCATGCTTCGTTACGAGAACGCGTACCCTATTGACTCACTGGAGCACCGCCTGGCTGCCGTCGTCGTCGACGTAGAGGTAGACAATCAGAAGGAACGAGAGAGAGAGAGACAGAGAGAAGTGGTTCCAGGTGAGAAGAGAGGAAGCGGCTCGGCGTGACCGAATGATCCTCGACATCGGCCGTATTTATATTCCTGTTTGCCCGCTGATTCGCCACGGATCTGTGCCCGTTAAAGTCTCTTAAAGATCCAGGACCAACCTCATAACCGGTCAAAATACGCACTCGTTTTCCTAACCGGCGATTCACGCGATCGCTCTCTCTGTACCTGACGCCACTGGTCACGACTAAGGTCTCCTTTTTCCGCGCGCACCATGAAATCGACTGAATTCCCCGGGCTTGGAGCCGAGCCGAGCCGAGCCGAGTTGGACCGTCGTTGGCGCGACGTTTTCAAATGTGACGGAAATCGTATTAAGCGGAACTAACCGGAAAAGTGGGTTGCGATGAAAAGTCTCGCCGAAAGAAACGAAAGCCGGCTCTAATTTCAGAATGTATACTTAATCCGAATTCAAAATAAATACACTAAAAATACACTAAAAATAATTTTCTGAAAGTAGAATATAGGAGAAGTAATACGGTCTCTAGATTTTAATTCCTTATAAATCCTTATAATATTTTAAATCCTTAAAAATACATTTCAACATGTCAGATGGTGTGAGCCTAATATCATTGCATCTAAAAACAAACTTCCCTCCGTTTGCCGATTAGATTAAGCGCAGCCTGCCGATCTGTTATCAATGTTGATTCGTGCAATATTACAGAGGTGCAAGGAGAAACTCAACACCTTGGCGATCTCGGTGATGAACCAATGGCCTGGAGTGAAACTGCGGGTGACCGAGGCCTGGGACGAGGAAGGGACACACGCGGTAGATTCCCTGCACTTCGAGGGACGAGCCGTCGATATAACGACGAGCGATCGCGATCTCTCCAAGTACGGGATGCTGGCGAGACTCGCGGTTGAGGCTGGCTTCGACTGGGTCTACTACGAGTCCAGGTCCCACATACATTGCTCCGTCAAGTCTGGTTAGTAGTTTCCGTCAGAACGCAGTAACAAATCAATTCGAAGGGATGTACGAGTCGCGATCGAATTGTCTTGAATCGCGCCGAAGAAAGCGAGAGGATTAAAAGCGGTCGATCCGCGGACAGTGTGTGGATTTTAATTGCGGTCATTTCGCGTTAATACCCGCGTAAACGCCGCGTCAATAAAGATGAGCGTATAAACTACCGGACAGTAGTTGTAATGATGCCGTTTAATGCAATAAAGATGCTGGAGTCGGTGCAGTTGTGTAATAACGTCGTTTAATGGAACAAGGATACTAAAGTCGCGCTGTTCTTAAATCGCGAGTGACAAAGTGACTTGGCGCCTCGAGTGCATGTATTATATAGATAAATGACGACATAAAATCATCTAACATTATTGATATTGCTGTAATCTGACTGAGATCGTTAAACTTGAATAATTTTTCGAACCAACATCTAGATCAAGTTAAATGAAATAATTAAATGAATACCGTATTGTTTTCTACTTCTCTCGTAAAAATTGGTGCCACTACCTTGTATGTCAGTCTTAAAGATGCCTATTTTACCGACTCCTCCTCCCTCTGCTCATTGAGAGTTACACATGCAATGTAGCAATAATAGAAACGTACGAGTACTTGTGAATTTAAATTAAATTCAATTATTTCTATCAAGCTTGATTTTAGTTCGGATATAATCAATTAATTAAATAATTCGAATATTTCTGTCTAAAATATCTCTGATATTTTTATATATCAGAAATTTTATTGAGGTTTTTGAAAATAATCCGTCACGTGACTTTTAGTCAAATTTCAATCGAATTCGATTCAATTTTTGAAACGATCCAAACTGAATATCCGAATTTCCTCGAAAACATCCTAAATAACATGCAGACAGCAACACCACTAATTAGTTTTCTCTGTTAATGAAAAACGGTCCGCAGAAAACTACAAATGTCAAATAATTATCAGATAGAATATCAAGTAGATGTAAATAATTTATAATATACTCTATCATACGCGCTAAATAATGAGGCATGGAGGAAATTTCTGCATACACCAAAAGATGGCTCCTGCGGTATATATTTATATATAGCATCCCTAATGTAACATTTTCAAAATCACGATTTTTGTATTTGGAGAAACACGAGAATGACCCCTTAGAGTAAAGTGATACTTAATTAACCTTGTCGCGCATCTACTTTCTCTTTCGATCCAGTAATATTTATCCGCACGAGAGCAATCAGCGATTCGTGTTCGTTCCAGGCCACGGTTGGGTCTCGAATTTCAAAATAAATGCCGATAAATCAAGGCGTGCCTGTCGGTCCGAATTAAAACCGAGCATAGAAATTGGCGCGAAATCGATACGAGTCGATGTCGAGGGGAACGAAAAGGGGAAACAATGAGGTAGAGGGGAACCGAAGTGTGCAACAAAAAGTGCGAACGCGATCCACGCGCGTTTAACGCTTCGCCAATTTTCACTATAATCACGTTAATTAATCGACAGGCGATTGCGAGCTTAACAAATGGCAACACTTACATCCTCTTTGTACCGTAATTAAAGGATATTCTAATTTTTGAAAATGTTATTACATTTATAAAGTCCTTCTACATCCGCACGCGTATTTTTATCGCAGTCTTCCTTATAGAATATGATTTTAATAACGCTTTGCTTATCTCGGTCGCGCGTAATCAGAGTTTAAAAGAATATAAATAATACTTAATTTAGAGGTAACGCCATTTTCGGTCAAGACTAGATCTTGGTAGCCTAATAACATTATTCTCGCGTGAATTTTTGTGTACAATCCTTCGCCTTAGCAAATCCTTCTCTTTATTATTATATAAATAATACTTTTTATTATGATATACATTTTTGCTTTTTTTTCTCTCAATTGTTTCACTGTCTTATCTCTCTTTCGCTTTTAGAATCGTCGTCAGCAGGCAAGTCTAGTGGGTGCTTTCCCGGGAGAAGTCTGGTCCGGACGGAGGACGGCAGTACGAAGAGGCTGGACGAGGTGCATCTCGGCGAGCGTATCGCCGCTCTGGATTCCCGTGGCGACGTTGTGTACAGCGAGGTGATCGCTTTCCTGGACCGTTCTCCATCCGAGAGGAGACAGTTCATCCGCCTAACGACTAAGTCCGGCCGAGTGCTCACGTTAACGCCAGCGCATCTGGTGCCGGTGGAGGGTCGGTCGTCGGTGTTTGCCTTCAGCGTGCAACCCGGCGATAGGATCCTCGTGAGTGACACCGATGCGACGAGCGCGGCGAATGAGGTGGACAGTCGTCTGCGATGGGACAGCGTGGTCGAGACGAAGCTGGTCCTCGAGGAGGGAGTCTACGCCCCGCTTACGATGGAGGGCACCCTTCTCGTAGACGACGTTGTCGCGTCCTGCTATGCCGTCGTTAATAGTCAATCGGTGGCGCATTACTCCTTCCTGCCGCTGAGGATTTGGCACAGCATAACATCCTTTTTTCGGCAAAGGCTGGGCGACCCGCAACACCTCGTGGAGAGACATAACAATGCATCCAGAACGGAACCGACGACAGGAGGAGAGCAAGAGGGCGTCCACTGGTACGCGTCGATGCTCTACTCGTTCGCCTCCTACGTGCTGCCGTCGAAGATGCTCTACAACTGAGATCTTCAAGAACGATAGACCTCGTGCTCCGAATCAAGTGTCGAGTGAATCATCGAGCATACGCTCGAGTGTTCAGTGCAAGATTCGAAAGACTTCTCGAAGCCACGAAACTTAGTGTTGATTAATCATCGGGACGTCGCCTCGTCTCTCGGGACTTGATTTTTTATGGATCGTTGTCATGGATTCCGGTTACACGCATGTCGTTGAAGACAGTTAACGTATGACCGCGGGGTTCCTGTTGTGAGAAATGCGTGTATTTAATACATGGAACAAAAGACGTCGTCGTAGGCGAGAGACATAAAGTTGGCCAGTGACCTACCAGTGTTCACCGAATGACGTGTGGAATATTAAATCCTTAGGACGATAGCAAAATAGAAAAAATGGAAAACAGAGTTTTAGGGAGAATCGGGACTTTTTTCTCTTCACGTTTTAAATGTATGTACACATTATACTGATATACAAGTATTTCTTCTCTATTTTTTTAGTGTTCGCGCATCGTGTGCGTCTCGTCCGGTATACTTGTTTCTGAGATGTCGAAGGGAATTGCCTTTGTGTCGCGGAAATGTGTGTAAGATAATTGCCGATTATTCTATTGTAACGTTATTCCAAACGATCTTCTGGATGTACGTGCGAGCAGTAAGAAAGCGTCTATATTTTTAAATGTACGTTGTTGAAATCGTAATTAATTTAAAGGAATGAAGAAGTATCATTACTTTAAGTAGGATCCACAACGCGTCTTTATAGAATAATAAAAGATTATTGTATATACCCCGCTTTTTTTGTTTTCCCTCCTTCCTCTAACGCAATGAGGAGGGGGTGTAGCCTACTTCTTTTTTTCATTCTATTAACATTGCTTGTATCCCATATACATATAATTTAATGTTACATATCCGAAATTGTAATTATAGGTCTATTCAGTTCGAGCCGCACTTTCTTTCTTTTGAAAGAAAATCGATATACATTTGGAAGATAGAAACGAGAGAAGCAAATTGCAAAGAAAGTGCGACTAAAAAAGTAAACAACCTTATAGATATTTATTGTCACTATCGATTGTGGCAATAACTATCGATTACCGCTGTACAATAATGTTAAATCGCATTGTTCTCCGTGTCATATTTTTAACAATAGTCAATTATAATCAACATGTTAACAAAAGTTAATTAATTATTTTAATAATATAAGAACTATTTTTCATTAAGAAACATAACTTAAATTATTATCAAAATATTATATATTATTATATATATATTATTTTATGTATATTATATTATATATTATAATTATTATTATTTCAATTATATTATTATTATTTGTATATTGCACACAAACAAATTATAAATTATGTATATATACCTCTTCCAAAAAATTGAATTACATCATTAACGAAAGCAGATCGTCGTGTCTTGTTATTTCCGTACAGCGAATGCTATTGATTAAATAAGTAAGTTAGAAAATTTAAGCAAAGAAAGACATAATCCATTACTTTATACCGTAGAAAAATTATTTTATTATAAAAAAATATTAAGTATGTTAAGTCTTCTCTTAATTATACTTACAATTAGAAAAATAATTATTTCTCCTTCTCTGCCTCTCTCTCTTTCTCTCTCTTCTTTCTGAAATTTAATGTTCTACTATGGAAGCAACTTCATTTCTATACTGCACCAATAAATCGAAACAAAATGTAATTAACATGAAAAATATCTTTGACATTTCGTTGTTCTAAAATATTTTATATTTAATGCCTGAATTTTTCGAGCGGTTCGATTTATATTTCAAAAATAAATCTTATTTTATATAATCGTGAGAAACGATTATAATCTACTGGTCACTCGTAATGACGGATAATGAGACAATAGCCGGCACAGAGGACGAACTTGAAAATGTAAGATTAAAAAAGATATTGACCCACAATTTTCTAGCACTCATTTTCTTTTTTCCTCTCTTCTCTCTCTCTCTCTCTCTCTCTCTCTCTCTCTCTTTCTTTCTCTCTCTCTCTCTCTCTCTCTCTCTCCGCTTAATCTTTTTAATATAAAAAATAAAAATGTAATATAATACAACCCAGGTTTATCTCAAGGTTATTTTATTGCAGCATGCTGGTGTGGCATATCCGCATTTGCAAGAACTCGAAAAAAGGTTTTTCGAAGTTGTCGCTGATGGAAGTGTCACCGAAGTACGGTTATTCCTGGAAAAACATCCGGATTTCAATATAAACGTCATAAATTTCCAAGTGAGTACATAAATTTGTAATTTTTTACGTAATTCTAAAAGTGTATGAAATATTAATACGAAAGAAAAGGTATAGATCACTGTACTCAAGCAAGTTGAAGAAACTCATTCGCGCGGAATCAAAAGTATTATATGAGCTCGTTTCCTGATTTGCAATTAAATATTGATTAAGCACAAGAATGATCAAGGATACTATTTACAAATATCGTTGACGATCTGAAATACTAAATTACATCATGATACAATGAGTTTTCCATAAATCACTTGACTTTTTTTTCTATTTGATTCGTTGGACTACCCATGAAGCGGTGCAAACGGTTTCAAACCAAACTCTTAAACAGCTCATAAAGATTTCCGGATTTATCTTTCTCGTCACCGGCTTTCCGTGAGTCAAACGATACCGCCACTCATGTTAAGATTCACCGAAACGACGAAGCGTCAAAAGGAGATACGCTTTTCGCATTTTCGATGTTCAGGTCAACTCTGTCAATCTTTTCTTTAAGATCGCCTGGTGTTAGTAATTTAAGATGTTCTACCGTTTTGAATTTATACTTGACCTTTGATGCTTAGCAGAAAGAGATTCAAGAAAGATAGGTCGAAGTGCAACTAACGGAGTAATCGTTATCGTTTGCTCTAATTGTAATTTATGCTATTAACAAATATCAATGGGTCAATTTTTCATAAAAATTTTCGGAAAAGTTTTTGTACAATTTAATTAAACATTCAGTTATATATATCTTAAAGAATCCAACCGTTTCAAAGTGTTTGACAAACTCATGCGGTTTACCGCGTGCAAGAAACGGCGGAACCAATACAGGAAGAAGGGAGACAAAACGAAGAGAATGAAAGCGATACGAAGTCCAGTTATCTCAGATCTTTACCCTATAAAGGAACACGTACCCCCCGTGGAATGTTTCCTTCATCCATTCGGTCGGCATTGGTAATCACCTCAGTGTGCTCCTTTCTCTCTCTTTCTCTCTCTCTCTCTCTCTCTCTCTCTCTCTCTCTCTCTCTTTGAGAGGGTTCCAGAAAAGCGACCAAACTCTCTTTTGACTTTGAGACCGAAATGCCGAAGCGGCACGAAAAGAGATGGCACGCGCATGGAAGGAGTGGAGAAGAGAGAGAGAGAGAGAGAGAGACAGAAGAGGGAACTCGATGGAAAAAAGAGAGAAGGAAGCTGCGTGTTCTCCGGCTGTATCTCTAGCCATATTTCAGGCCGTCTTTTTACAAGACAATGGTTTCAACCGAGACCTGATAAAAATTATTCAAATAGCCCGACCCGCTGTAAATTCCATATGGGAATTCCCTCGACATCGGGAGCTCTTCCACGATCTACTTGCGTGCCTTGACGCGATCTATAATGCATCAACCTCTCTCGATGCGCCAATTCGACCCCGTTATTTTCTGACGGTACTTTTGAGAGTCCCTTTAAACTATCCTTTTTCCCTGTAAAATAGGAATTTGAGATATAAAAAATATAAACTTAGCGAGCTTCTCGTAAGAGGATTATCTCACGTTAAGAGGCCACACCTCGGTCATTCTGCCGAGTGTTTTCGCTTACCATTCATACTTCATACAAAAAAAGAATATAGCAAAAACAAATGATAAACAAATATTTAGCCGGGCGTAAAATCTGGTGGAGTCACGGGTCACGGCATCAAGGGCGGCAGCTGTCTATTGTCAAGGGACAGCTAACAAGGGCTTTTTGCCGAACATATATCACGGAGTGTTATTGTCGTTAGGCGTGGATGTACACGGATACTCCCAGGGGCCTGTCGAAAAGCCAAAATATCAGTGAATATTGTGACTGGTGTCGGCGACAACAATGGTGCTGGCCCATTGTTGGGGCCCGCCTCTGTAAACGCACCGCAGATGGGCGAGAAACGTCGTCGAGCCATTCTTCCTACAAAAAGGGACACGGCCGAGAAAAAGAGTGGAGTCGATAGCCTTCTAAAAGTCGATCTCGCTGCAGGAAGAGGACCGTGGTGGACTCACGGCGGGAAGGAATTCCGGGAAAGTTCAGAATTTCGGTCGTTCAACCATTTGTGGCGTACCGCTTCGCGTTTTCTTAGGCAGATCGCCATTTCCGCAATCGATTATTGACAATTACAGGTAGCAGGGGCAATAGGAACGGAGGGGAAAAAAAACGCCTTCTGAAATTCATCCATTGTGTCACGTACGCTTCATTTTTCATCTTCTCGCTCCGTTTTCTCTTCTAATTTATAAAGAAGCGAACTTTCCCTGTCAGTCAATAAATGTCAATGGAATGTTTCATTTTCAGGGCGTTAGTGCGCTGCATATTGCTGTTAACGAGAGAAACACGGCGATGGTCGAGTATCTGTTGTCTCATGCGGACATCGATCCGGGCGACACGCATCTGCACGCAATCAGAGATAATCAAACGAGGATCGCCGCGATGATATTGAATAAGCTGAATGAATTGACGCCGGGCCTCGAATACGCCGGTGTCACTCACAGCCCAGATTTCCCGGACGATACAACGCCGCTCGCGGTAGCGGCACAATACGGGCATTTCGAGATGATTGATATGCTCAGATTCCGACGTCACATTCTACAGAAACCACATCCGCCTAGTTGTAACTGCGACGAGATTTGCAAGTACGAAATTTAATTTACGAATTTTTTTCATCCAAGTCCAGACCAACGACTTGAAAATACCGCAATTAAATTGCTTATTCCATTCTTACATTTACCTTTATTTTTTTTCATTGTTATAGACCGGAAAGGGAAAGAAGTGATATTCTGACCATAGAAAAAATGAGATTGTTCATGTATAGGGCGATATCGAATCCAGTATACATTTGTCAAACTGAAGAAGACCCGATCTTAAAAGCTTTTCAATTATCGGCCGAACTTCGTAAAGAAGCTTCATTTGATAAAGAATTCTATCCCGATTACATAGCATTGTCCCATGTTAGTTAAATCTTATTTCTTATTGAAATTTATTGGATATATATATATTAATAATTATTATCAGCAAAATTGTTCATTTCGTTACCTAAGGAAGACAGATCTGTAGAAAAGAGGAGACAATAAATTATCTATTATATTAATGTATTTTGATGATATATGCGACGTGACAAGATATTATCTGTTGCTCATGAAAAATTAATAATGCACCTAGTTTTATGATAAAGGAGGTGTCCCAATTCGCCACAGACTTAATCGGATGCGCTCGTACCTCCGAAGAAGTCGAATGTGTATTAAGACAAATCGCTGGTTTCGGTCGTACCTCTAGTTTCGTGTACCCCCGACTCTTACTAGCTTTGGATTATGAGCAAAAAACTTTTGTGGCTCACCCGAATGTACAACAGGTATCGTAACAATTGATATTCATGTTAATCTCATTTGATATCGTGTCTTACATTGCTGTAGTTAGTACTAAACGATTTAAAAAAATTCTTATGTAAAATAAAAAAAATTAAAATTATTTGTCTTCTATAAATCTCTTAATTTTAATAATTTTTTGAATCGGGTTACACAATTCAGGCTTTACAGTAATTGCTGAAAATTAATTCAGCTTTTCAAGCACGGGCTTAATTTATAAAAGTAACTTGCAAGCATCACCACGAAAGTTTTCGCAAATGATTTTGTTTCAGCTTGTCGAGAGCAAGTGGATTGGCACGTGGCACGAATGGAAGGTCAGAAATACGTGGCTGAAGTGCTTGACGGTAATTCCACAGATCGGCATGCTACCAATCATAGCACTCGTCGTGTTGCTCGCACCGAACTCAAAACGAGCCAAGTTCTATGAAATCCCGATTAACAAATTTCTCTCCTCCGTGGCGAATTACCTGATATTTCTCACATTCGTGTTTTTGCAATCGCGTAGCGACAAAACCGAACAGCTTCGCGGACCACCCAATACTGGTGCACGTCCAATTACCTCCGGTTAAAATTAGATCTTGGTCAAATATCTTCTTTTTTTTTAAGTGAATTTATCCCTTTAGGATACGAATGGATTCTCGCTATTTACGTGATATCGTATGCATTTGCATTTGCTCGACTTTGCATCGTGGACGGTCCAGTTAGATGCTTCAGAACACGTACGAATTGGTAAGACGAAAATTAGTTGATACTAAATCGTAATTAACAATAAATTTTAAAAAACTATGTGCAAATTTTGTAATCTAATTAATGTATAATTTATGATCACTTTTTAATATAAATATTTTTCTCGTACAATGCAGGTATGAGCTTGTTATGATCGTATTGTTCATTCTGACGTTTCTCTTCTGGATAGTTGCCGCAGTAGACGTTAGAATAAATGGTCAACGTGATTTGGAAAGAAAATACTGGCACAAATATGATCCGACTTTGATAGCGGAAGGGATATTTTGTATTGCGACTATCATGGCCTTTTTTAAATTATTATTTATCTGCCAGCTAGACTATGATCTAGGACCTTTGCAACTTTCCTTAGTTAAAATGATCAGAGACGTTGGCCATTTTGTCGCAATATTCGGTATCATCGTTATGGCATTCACAGTTGGTAAGATCATAGCACATATTAAATTGTGTAAAAAGTTTCTTTGAATCAGTGGAATAACTGTGAGTAATTTATTTAACAAAAATTTGCGTAATTTTAGCATAACATTATCCCAGAACTTTCCAGGTTAAAAGAATTTGTATCTGCAAAAGAAAACCAGTTTAAAACAGTTTCAAAAGGCTTTTTGCACAATTCAATATCTTTTTTTATAGCCCAATGTTTTATGAACTTGAGACATTGCTTTAGGATTGTGCCATCTTTATCAATATTATAATGGAATGGTGCAGACCGATGACGAATCAAAACTGAAGACGGAGCAAGAAAATTCCTTCGTCGACTTCAAGTCCACACTAAAGACTCTCTTCTGGGCTGTTTTTTGCATGAGTCCTGTAGAAAGTGCCGATGTGATCATCGAAAACCTTCCAGGGGAAAGAGAGTCAGAGACAATAATCAATCATCATAGCTTCACCGAATTTATCGGTTATCTTGCTTTCGCCAGTAAGTAACACTATTCCTATCAGTACTGACAATTTATCAAGCCGTTCTAATAACCTATTCTTCCTATTTTTCAGGTTTTCAATTTATTTCTGTGGTAATCGTTTTGAATATGCTAATTGCGTGTATGGCGAATACCTTCACCAAAGTGACCGATAACGTTAATGTGGAATGGATCTTTGGTCGAACTGAAGTTAGTGAATTCTTATAAGTACTTACATTTCAACGTTTACGTTTTTGACGTTTTAAAACAAATTTTTCAAGCTGTGTATTCAATGTAAAAAATGCGATAAATGAGAGAGGCGAATATGAAGTTTAAAGTAACAAATCGTGGACCATTTATAAATGTCAATATCACATGACCGCTCCATTTTTTTCAGGCTTATGTTGATGTCATGCTTACAACTACACTTCCACCTCCATTCTGTATTTTCTCGATTTTCACGGGAATGCGACCAGTGGTCGAGTATATGAAAATACTAATTAAACCACCACCTGGCAAACGGGCACGATGGGACTTTATAAATTGTTGCTACATAGTCAGTATATTACTAAATCCTAACTGAATATCACGAAGCAAAAGTACACTTTGCATCGAGCAATCCTTTGTTTCTCTTCATGGCATTTCATTTGTATTTTATTAAAGTATTTATTTATAAACATCAATGTTTTCACACACGATCGATTTATGATCAATAAATAAAAGCAGAGACGTACGTTTTGATTTATTTATTCAATCTATATTCCGTTGCAGGAGGATCTGGAAGAAAAAAAGGACAATCAATTCGCAGAAACCATGACGCAACTGGTGCAACGTTACCTCCGTCAACGCGAAAAGAAAGCAGAAGAAACGGACGTGCAAAGGCTAAGAAAAGAATTGATAGAATTCAGCAATATTCTGAAAGAGGCTCTTAGTCCATCTTAAAAGATATTTCATTGATATTTCATCTCAAAGAAATATTTCTATATTCGCACCTTTATATTAATTTTTTAATTCTTTGCACAGTATGTGTCAGAAAGCGTGATAAGATCTCAATATCTGTAACAAAGATTAATAGTTTTTTACTGTATAGAAAATAAGAAATACTTTTTGTCAGCACACAATTTTACTAAAATTTTTAGTAAAATGTGCCGTTTTTTTATCTCTCTCGGAACTGCTACAATTCTGGAAACGTCTGGGCTTGCAATTTATAAATTTCGCGCATAGTTCGCGTAGCGAAGAATGTTATTTTTACAACATCTTTTTGCATTGTGAGGGATTGCAAAGCTTCGACCCCAGATACCAGTGTTCGACCCTTCATCATAAAATTCCCCGGGTGACGAGGCTGAAAATACATATGTCGGACATCTATATTTATATGAAAAAAAAAACACGATCTCTTATATCCCGATATCCATCACGTTTACTCGAAATGTAACTCTACGTGCGTCTTAATGTAAATATTATGTACAATGTTCAGGTCCTACGTTATTTAGTTCTTTCTCGTCCGCAATGTTTCTTTTCTCAAATACCTTACGTCCTCTAGGCGACGTGGATTCGGCTTGTTATTTCGTTTTTATTTTGATGGTAGCGAAGAGCATACATCCGAGCTGGGTAAAACTCGAGTAGATATACGGATGATCATTTGATCGAGCGAAAGTATCTTGTACATATTTAAATTTAAATGTTCTCGGAATCTAAAAATATTTAAAGCAAAAAATTTTAATGCCCAAATATTTAAAGGGTGCTCTTTGAAATAATTACAATTATAAAAATTAAGTGTAGAATAAACGGGATATTAATTATAGCAAGGGAAAGGGAAGATTAAGAAACAATATACGCAGAAGTTTGATCGTGTATACGTATATTCATATATGTTATTTGTATAATCAGATTTACATGCATATACATATATACACTATATGCCATTCGTTTATCGCAAAGTGTTGCAATAAGATTTGGTAAAAATATTCGACATCAGTTGTTGATAATGACACTATATTGTACCTATCGGATGTATATAAAATAAACTTTTATTCATATTTCCCATGCATTATACTGTGATGCATGCAACGCACGTCTCTTTTGGTAACTTATTATTAAACGTCCGAAGATCTCAATTTATGGAAGATTATCATTTCACACGTATCTTCACAAACTACAACAAGATGCTAATTATACACAAACTGGAGGATATCTATATTAGATAACTCACGCAAAACTTAAAAAAGTATACATAAAAGTAATACGTAGATTTTCTCAAGATTGTATGTATATAAACTAAACATTGCAGTAATAAAAATGCAATCAGAAAACCATCAATGTTTCTCATTTTAATCCAAACTTGTTTCAATTTCGCTTGTTTTGGGTTGTTGAGAACCTGCTCTATCGTCAACCAAATGAAAAAACTAAGAGATATATATACTCTTTGTTTTATAAACTTGATTTTATATCTAGATGTTACATAGTACGTCATGTCAATTTTCCTCTTATAGACATATAAGGATCTAACGAATTCTTCTGAAGGACATTGTGCAACGAGTACCTTTCTCAAAGATGCAGACTTGACTAGCTGATTTGATTGTTAGCGATTGTGAACTCTCGTAGTACTGAGAGTACTACTTGGCGTAGAGTCTAGGAAATTAATAATAATGACATTTATCAACTTTCATGCATTTAAGAAAATAAAATGGAGAACGAGCAAAAGATATAGTTGTTTACCTGAGGTTTACAATGTTCCTCCAACCAACTGAACACGCAACCAGATAATTCCGTAAAGTTAGCTACAGAAATATTAAACGTTTCGAAAAGGCGATTCATTATTGCCTCGAACTGCAACACAATCATACAATACAAATCATATAATTATAAGGGATCATATAATTGCGATAATTTCAAAAAGAAAAAACTATTTTCCTTACCACTCGAAACTTCATCTCGTCCGAGACACGCATTTCCGTGTGTCCTGGCTGCGTCTGCTGTGCTTTGACAATCTGCTCGTAATTTGCCTGCATAATGCGTAACGCAACGACTTCCTTTCTCAGTGCATTACGCTCGTCCTCTTGCTTCTTCTTCTGTTGCAACAGAAACTGTATGTAATCGATAGATTTTTGAAGCACCGTAGCCTTGGAAATCTTATAGCCCGAGGAGTCCGTATGCTGGCAGGTCGGTACCAAATCCTGAAGAGAATCGTAACCTTTCTTGATAGCGTCCCGCCTCTTCTGCTCAGCCTGCGTGTGTGCCTCTCTCCTACGCTCTTTGTAGCTTATAGTGGAATTCTTGTTATCGCTATCTTCATCCTCTGAACAACATATCGTTCATTGATTATTATCCATTCGCGATATAGAATATCTGTCAGTGCAAAAAACGTGCGCTTACCTGTATTATGAGCGGATGAAGACGGCGTGTTAACCGATCCTGTACTACTACAACGGGAAAAAGTGTACTTCTCTGTAGGACTGGACGGCTCCAGCTTCATGTCACTGTCCGATCCCATATTACCACTGCTAGCACGCATCGTTAAGCTAGCTGCTTTCAAAAAACAAATGCACAATACATTTGAGTTGAAGTACGTGATATTGATTATTAAAGATAGAAAAAAATATGGAATTTAATAATGTTAAAACTAATAATTATATATATATACAGTTATTGTATCTTAAAAATGAAGATGTGTCAAGTAAACCTAAATGGACAGGATTAAATGAATAAAATATGTTAGATGTGACTGTACACAGAAAAAAAACATACTTAAAAATTTTTATAAATAGAAATTATCTTAAAAAGCTTGCGTTATTATAAATTTTTCTTTTCTGAGACGACAAATAATACAAGAGTGATCTACATTACTTACGTTTTGCTGCTTTATTCGTTCAAGTGAATGCGCAGTCTTATTAGTACTGAGGCTTATCAGCATTATATGATAAATGAAGGTTATATAACAACGTAGCGGTCACAGAGTCAGATCTCTTTGAATGCGACAATGTATAGAATATTTACTGTTAAGACTTGAGCCACCTCTCTTTCCTTGCATTTCGTTTGGCACTTTTTTCTATTTTTTTCCCAAATCCTTTACATGTACCTACTATCTGATTTTGTGCCTGCTTTTTTTTACATTTTACAATCTTAATATTAAAGCAATTTTTTATATTTCTTTCGCAATTAAAAAATTATTTTTCTATTATTGTTTTGTTCACATTTCTTGAAGACATACTCTTATTTTGAAATAAAAAATTATAGGTACGCCTATAAGCATGCAACTAAAAATAAATCAGAAGGTACTAGGTAGTGTTTGCAAACGGCTAAACTCCACATAACGACATAACTGACATAACAACGTATACTGTATGTATGTAAACACGAAGCTGCTGCCAAAGCAATCACGTGGTCGGTTGCGCAGATTCAACTGCGCACAAAAAAAACTTAGGTAGTGGGAGACACCTCCCCCCCCCCTTCGCGATATCCCCAAGCAACAAGGCTGCGTTCAAAACGGTTATGCAACTGCGTCAAGAGTGAATATCAGGATGCATTCAAGAAGCATGAAGTTGAAACGTCGTCGGGTTGAACTTTGAACCTTCTCCCGAACGCACCATGATCGCCGAGTGGAATCGTCGATCGCTCTCCGCTCGGAGTTGCGTGTTATTTCACAACCCTCCGAACCGAACGCGACTGTTGTGTTGTTGTTGTTGTTCCCGAGTGTAGGAAGTGCAGGACAGCGCAGGCGCAGGCAGGGGTAACCAGGAGCCAGGAGCAGGAGCAAGCGTTCTGAAGATCGTACGACGGGAGAGAACAATAGGAAGGAGAGCTTTGTTTCTTTTTTTTTTTCTCTCTCTATTTACTTACGGTTCTCGTATCCGTCCTTGTGTACTGAATCTGCCATGATTGGTCTGGCGCGACACCGACTATTTCTCGCTGAAGGGACAGAGAATCCAAGACGCGCACGTGAAACGCGGTTATAATCGAGAGTCGAGGGACGATCGTATGACGGATCGACTCCGAGATAACATCGGATTCACATGCGTTGAGAAGAAAAATTTGGAATTGTCAAGGCACATCGGACCGCACCAGATTACTCGGTCACACCCGGTACCCGATCACGACACCGCGAACGATCTCGACGTGTTTGTCTCGTAACGATATCTTTGCGTGGTCTCTACTCTCTACCATCTTGGACGGAAATGGAAACACTAGGGAATAACGCTAGTTCCTTTCAGCCGCGCTACGTTGCACCTTCTGCGCTCAGGTTGAAACATGGAACGATTGGAACGAGCGCGAGCGCACGGTCAATTGAAGGCAATTGAAGGGGTGAAAGAGAATAGAGCGCAAAAGAAAGAATACTGATGTATTTGCTCGTCTTATGTCCATTTTTCTCAATGTAGATTGACTTTAATCTCAATTTAACTTACTTTTCATCTTTTTCTAATTTTTGGAACTAGACAGAAATAAAAAATTAAATCAAATCAAGACTAAAGTTAATTTACATTGATAGAGATGGACATTACTCGCATATCTCCCCCGCGTTTTTCTTCTTTTTCCCTCCAGAGCTGAAATGAGCTTATTTCATGTTAAAAATGAAAAGCGCTTTGATTGTGTTAACAAAACTGTTATAATGAATTTCACATCTCATTAGCAAATTTGAAAGAAAATTTTTCTTAGTTGTAATAATCGTTTGATCTACTCGAATTCTACAGATATTAATAAAATTAAGAAAGCATAAAACCATTCATTCCATCCCCGAGCAACTATAATTTCATGGTTCTTTACTATTATTTCATAAATTTATATACATGTAAAATATATATTATATATAGATATATTGTTTGATAAAACGTATGGCTTTGAAATTACTTCATGATTATTCATTAAGAGTATTAATATACATAATACTCATAGAATTAATGACATTAATAAAACATGATTAATAATTAATAAAACTAGATTGAACTGGTGCAAAAAGATGTCGTGTTATCAAACTTATTGTCTGTTGTGTTAAAAGAAAATTAAATCAAAATAAGCGAGGATTTAAAATGTTTTGAGAACTACAATGCGTCGATAAAAAAAATTATAAGTAAACTTTGAGAAATGTTCGGCATGTATCGGACCACGCGGATCAATAAGATCAATTTGCATTTTGTTACGAGTGACAATCAAAATTCGGTAAAGTCACAATTGTTGATATGTGTATAATGTTCAACAATATAATAAAATAATTAAGTTAGAAATTAATTTTTAGCTCTCCGAGTAATGCGCGCGTGATAGACTGAAGTTAGAACGTTATAGATATGTTAAATTATGTTTATTATAAGGTGTATCTAATATATATATTTACAATCGCTTTAATACACGTAAAACCATTTAAGATAATATATCCGTTATTCCTCGGCGTTACCGCGCACCTCGCCGTAACGCTGGCAAATTGTGTTCCTACATCGTCGTTTTTTTTTGTCTCCGTGAAGTGTACACGATTTCGGTATCATCATGGGTATTTGTCTATTGTGTACCTGAGGCAAGGACCGTTGCTTGCATTAAATACGCTTGCAGATAGCAAGGCTTCGGGGTGGAGCGAGTAATTCCACGATATATGTATATATATGTATAAATATATATATACACATATACATATATATATCCTTCTTTCCTCCCATTCGTTTCCCTTCCCCTCCCCCGCGCGCGCGCACAGCACTTCTCTACCGTCTAGAAAAATTATTCTACTCCTAATTCGCATATTCACTGTTATACTCGATCGTACGTCTAACTTAGATCCATAATATGCGTAGTACACGGTTCTACATTTGTATCGTTTCGGGGACGGATTATGTCGGAAAGCCGAGAAAGAGAGAGGAGCGTGAACTGTTTGAGACGGTGTCGTGTAGAAGACGCCGTCGAAGGTGTTATATTATATGTAATATATCATGTATTATATTACATATAATATGTGTGTATATGTGAGGTATGTTTATGTTTAGACTGAATTGCACCGAGACGGTCTCAGTCGACCAACTCAGTCTGGTTGGCGATTCTCTGTTCCCTTTTTCCACATATTATATTCATTATGAAAGAAAGATATTTCAGTTAGCTAAAATCATATAAAATCATACGCTAATGTCGCATTCTCAATTTAACTTTTGATTCGCATTGACTATTCAGATTGATAACTTGCCGTTCCTCTTACAATTAGTGTTAAAAAGAGGAATGCAAAATCGAGAGATATTGTAGTCACCTGTAGAATAATTAAAGGAAAGGAGTATCGATCACAATTACAGAGAAAACAAGTTTGGTCATCAGCCAACCAGAATTAGCATCAACTGACATTGATGCAATTCGCCGCTGTAGCCGTCGATCCTGGATCTACATGTTCGTTCTTATAAGGGCCCGAATGACGAAATAGAGTCTCGATGCGAATTTCCGGATAGTCTCGTCCTACGGATGTCCGTGATACACGTCGCCGCTGGTTCGCGAGCGACGTTCTGCAAGTGAACGTACAAGCATTTCGAAATTTCCGACACGTACGATTTGGCTATGCCCGCCCCCGCAATGCGCTATTCAACGTAACGTAAACATTAAGTGAAGTTTTACATGTTCGTTCGCAGCCAGAAACGTCCCACGTGTATTTTATATATTTTTCGGATAAAGGTCACTTTCCCGCGGTTAAATCGATAAAGCATCACATCGTAAATTCTCGTCAAAGTTCAAATTTAGTATATTATCTTCATACATATCACACATTCACCTCACACACGTATGCGCACCGCAACGTTCTCCCATTATATTCACACCCTAAGTTATCTCTGCTTTTCTTTTTCTCTAATTTCCTTTTGACATCGATAAAAAATTATATATATATATATATATATATATTTATATATATTTTTTTCATATATATTTCAATTATTTTATCGTTAATTAATTAATTGTTCAATTAATTAATTAATCGTTATATCTTATTGTTCCATTAAAGTTAAACTAAAGTGTTCTGCGTGTGGTATGCGCACCTCTGGCAAGTACCACTCAAATATATATACATACATATATATGTATATACATATATACGTACGTTTAAACGCATATATATATAAATATATATATAAAGATATATGTACGTATATATTTGTAATATATAAAGTATTCACTTATATATTTATCTGTATTTTCCATTTTTCTTTTATAAGTATCATCATGAATAACTCACAATATCTAACTACGCTGCTTTGAGATTAATTGGGTAATCGGTGCAAATAAGACATTAATTGCTCCTACTGTACCAATAATTGTTTATCGCGCAAGGTAAACCATCAGACTTCCGGAGCCGATTGCAAATATCCTTGATTGTTATAATTTATAAACGTGAACGTCCACCATTTTAAATTTGGAACATGTTCTAATAAATACAAATTTCTGTCAATTTTTATTCATAACAAAACTTCATTTTTTTCCGTATAATATACAAAAATAGCATGATACCCAATTTTTTATCTAAATAGAATCATTCCTATAAATAATTATCTAGTTCTATTAATATTGCAATGTGTACGCCATTTCGTAATTGTTTTGGTAAAATGGCGCATTCATAAAAATAAACTAACACCCTTTCAGGTATCCATCAACATTTTGCTCTTTCGCATACGATGTAAATTCTTTTCAGATATTTTCTGGTTGTTTCGCGTCTTAATACTGGGATGATACTTTTATCATAAAATTTTTTTGATTTTATCCAGCCACACGAATTCATATAATCTAAGTATGTGAACATTGACACAAATAATAGAGCTGGACGATAAAATATTTAATGATTGTAAAAGAATCAATTTTCTAATACAAACAAGCATAACTAATCAAAACGAATTGATATGGTTATTGGTTGTATTTGCAGTACCTGGACGAACTGTCGTAATCTCCCAGATATTTTCCCAGATACCTTTTAATCGATATCGCGAAATTAAATTTACTAGAGACTCTATCTCAAAATTTGTATGCAAAGTACCACAAGCTATGTTGTGTCATAACGCGATCCAAATACTCGAATAAATTTACAACTACTTTCCGAAAATTACTTGGTTTAGATCAATTCAATTTATGGAGAATACGATCCAAAAAAATTCTCAAATTTACAATTTTCTAAAAATTACTTGGTATGTACCAATTTGATTTATATAGGTTGCTTTATGAAATTTCAATGCTGTCTCCATTCCCGTATTATTTCATTCGATCAAAATGTTGAAGACGCGATTTTCAATCAACATTCTAGCAAGGATACATTATTTTTAAAAATAAGACTGTACATTTTTGATCGAAGAGCAAAATGGAAGGCAAAGTGCCCGTCGCCACGACATTACTTAGTACGTTCTCTCGTACGATACCGCTGTTAAATGCATGACAAAAACAAACATGACAGACAGGATTTTAACCTTCTATCATCTTCAAGTGTACCGCGGCAATGACAATGAAAAAACAAATGAATTCTAATAAGCATTTGAGAAAGTATAATTAGACGTTGCTTTACGAGCAAAGCGAATGATCGGCTAGGCTTCTTTAGAATATTCATCAATGTGCGCCATGTGCCGGCGACGTTAAGTCCAAGAAATAATCGCAAAACCAACTAGCGATGAAAATCGCGGCGGCTAAAATTTTCAAAACGAGGTTCGTTGCGCGAGATGCAGGACGTTCGGTGAGGAATTTTGTACTCTTCTAAGATCATATCGGCTTGCTGACATAAAGAAACGCGCGTAAACCATCATAGAAAGTCCCCTATCTTCGGAAACTCATTAAACTGGTTGAATATTTGTACCATGATCAGTGTTATCAATTTATATCTTTGAGCGCTTAGCCTGACGAGACTTGGCAGTGCGACGTGATTTTTTCGCGGCATCGCCCGACGTTTCCTCTGCGGTAGATCTCCGTTTGAAGGATATCGAAGGCACGGGAGCCTTGGGGGGTGCCATGTCCACCGTCGGAGTCGACGGAGATTGCGTAACTACAGATTGCTGTATCACCTCGGTGGGACTGTGGGCATCCGCGATCGGAATAAAGTCGTGCCCTTCGCCAAACGCATCCGGTAGCACTCCCTGATTGGCTAAAGCTTGTAAATCCTCGGTAGGGACTGGCATTGACTGGCCACAACCTACGCACACTGGTATTGCTGGTGACTTGGATCGCCAATATTGTAGTTCGGTTTTACACTTGTTCAATTCCTAGAAAAAAAAAAAGTGTATCTATAAGATGGGGAAATATAGATTTCTGTACTCAATTGAGAGTAAAAAAAACCAATTTACAATCCTACAATTTGTAAGATTAAGCTATAAAGCAAACCTTATATATAATAAATTAAATATTCATCTTTATTTCAAATTCCTGAAATATATCTGGATAAATACCTGTAGGAGTGTGCTGAATTTCCGCGACGTCTCTTCATTCTTTTTGTCGTTATCATCCAATCGAGTAGCGTACTCCACAATTTGTTTCTGTTGATCCGCAATTTTCGCCTTGCAACTCTTCAAATCCCTGCGCATCAATGTTAGCTGACTGTTGTACCGTCTCATGCCCTGTTTGATCTTGCGAATCCGTTTTCGCAAAACCATATTCGATTGCGGTGGTGACACATTGGACTCCAAAAGAGCAGGATCGTCTGAACAATGCGACAAAGAACCTTCTTCTTCTCCAGTATTGCCCGTTTTTCCATTTCCGACGGTCAGGGGCGCGGAATCCAGGCACATAAATGGTTTACTCACGCTACTAGAAGCTGCGACAACAACGTGCCATCAATAAAATTCTATTACGAAAATATAGAAAAGTATTGAACCATTTGCTTCACTTACAGGAGAAGGTTCCTGCAAGATCCAGAAAATCGGCACCGAAGTAAGGAATTTCTGGTAATGTTGGTTCAATGTGCTCTTTGAAATATTCCATAGCCATAGTACTCAGATCAAACAATTCGTCTGTGACTTTGTAAGGTCTTTGTAATTTCGGAGTAACTTTTATGTAATAGAGAATGCGATAAACTTCGTCTAAGATCTGTAAAACGGAAACAGGATTTTTACTTCTGTTTCTCTACTATTGGGGATTTAAACGTAATTATATATATACCTCGCCGGGAAAGAAGCAGCAATGCTTCCGTTCAATGTGCTTGCCGAAACTCATTTGCAGCAAGGTGAGCCGCATATGCAGAGTTTCTATAATATCCGACTCGCACGCTAACGGATGATTCCGACGCGCGGACTCGCGTCTGGGCATTTGCGCTTTGATAGCCTGAAAACGGCTCAACATTTGAGCTTGTAGCTTTTGAAACGTAGAGTTCAGTATTGATCCACAAATGCGATCCAGTTGATGGCAAACCTATGGGACGAATGGGAGGTTTGCTACAGCACGTCACGTGGGAGAAATGAACTGACTTCACTTAGAATTTAGTGATACTTACCAGACGCATATGGGCTACCATATTGAAGCCTAGATAGCCGAAGATTTTCTCAAGGATCTCGACAGGTAAATCCAGGAGATTCAGGTTGCGTGATTCAATGGTGGCCCCATTGTTAGACGTGCCAGCCGTTACTGAATGGTGCTTTTTCAACGAGTTTACTTCTACTTCACCAACTGGTCCACTGCCACCGCTGCTTCCCATGTTACTCGACTGACGTGTCGACACCATCTTTTTTGTTTTTCAATAAGTGAGTTTATCCAAAATCTGAAGCGAAACAGGCAATGTTTTTCACAATAAACAGTAATAATACATATATAGACATGTTACATAAATATATGTAACACAATCAGAATTAGATAAACGGATATACTGTGTGCGTACGTAATTTAACATTTTCATATTCTCACGTATTTTCACAAGTTTTAAGAGATTGCAAGTTAGCAAGTGTTTTATAATGAAAAAAAATTCTTTTAACATATTTTCAAGATTAGCATATTTACAGCGGCAAGATGTAGTATAAGTACACTCTAATAAATAATATTTAACAATAATTTTTATAATTTCTAGAAAGAAATATCAATAGATATATTTATTGGCGCTTCTCTGCTTAGTAAAGAATGCTATAAGCGATTATTATTGTACGTTGCGATTCACGGACTCCAAATATAAAGAATGACATAGGTTAATCATTTTAAGTACACTCTCCGTAATGTATTCGTGTCACTAAAGCGTTTTATTTTTTTCCCACAATGAACAATGAAGTTTACGCGAGCTACTTCCTCTTCCCGCAGAACTTGTTTAAATACCAAACCCTGGCTGCAAGTCAACGAACTTGCTTCAGCGAGCATCTATCGAGGGTCCGAAAGTCCGAAGACCATTACACGAACGTGTATTGTGCAAGCACTCCAGACACAAATCCAGACAAATAGTCGAAGAAATATAACCAGACGGATCGCGCGGAGCAGCACCGATGACACTCCAAATTAGAACGACGCGTCTTACGTGAGCGGAAACGCGCTCTTCGTTGCGAAATTCATTCTGATGAGGCGTTTTCGCCGTCGCAGCGGAATTATTCGTACCTAGGACGATCGCGCGAATCACCCGCACGTTGCGAGTGCCTCGGGTTCCCCGAGGTCTATCGGGGTCACACAATCCCGTTCCCGTCGAGAAACGGAATATATCCAACGTCTAGAATCTGACGATCGGCAGGAAATTCGGAGGCAGACGGAGACTTTGGAAAAGGTGAACGGCACTGTGCGCGATGTGCGAGTCGCGCGCGCGTTGCGTAAACAAGATGCTGAGCGATGGTTACTCGGGTTCTCACTGATCACCGCACTCGAATCAAGTCCATCTCCTCGGGTCGCGTCGGCATCGCACGGCGGAACCGTGCTCGAGCACGGACTTTCGATTTTCCGACGATCGTACGTGGTCACTCTGACGTAGACGGGAACGGAAAGAGAGCCGGTCGTCGACCGAAATCAGGCTCACCCTCGGGCGGCGACGACTCCGTCTGGCTCGTGCGTGTCCCGCGTGTCCGTCCCGATCGCCAGATCGGAGCCGACGATCCGACGTGGACGTCGTAAACGTAAACGCCAAACGTGTCGGAGTCGGAGTCGGAGTCGGAGTCCAAGTCGGAGTACGGCTGAAACCGCGGCCAACTCTATCAATCCAGGCCGGATCGGTACGAAGACGAGCGTTTAACGGTCGCGGGAAGAGGTTCGCGCGGCGTCGCGGGGTGCCGAGGGGGGACCGGGGGCAAGGGGGCGGAGAAGGGGGAGGGAAGGAGACCGAGCCGCGGCGCGAACAAAAGGTCGGAGTCGAGTTAGGTGTCGAGCGCGACGAGCCGATTTCACCGTGAATGCAGCAGAGGGTTCGCTGCCCCCCGCGCGTCGTCGTCGCGCGGAAGCGAAGGAGGCTGGGGGGCCCTCTCTCCCGCTCTCCGCGATCGCCAGTACCTGGAGCGTGATATCGACTTCGGAAGCCTCACTCGCGAGATCGAGGTGTCTACTGTCTTCCCCGGAACCTGTCGCCCTTGTAAGGGAAACCGAGGAAACGGGGGACGGGGACGGAGACGGCGACGGCGAGAAGGCGAGAGGAAAGAGGGATCCCGCCACCGAAGACGAGAGGCGAGACGCGAACGACGACGCGCGTAGAGAAACAAATGTGGAGAAACAAACCGGGTGACTTGTGCGCGCGAGTAATCGATGCACCCGCGATCTTCTCTTTCTCCTCGCTACAAGACCGCTAGAGCCGCCTGGCTCTGGCCGAGAACGAGATCGGGCAGATAGAGAGGGAGAGGGGGGCGAGGGGGAGAGAGAGAGAGAGGGAGAGAGAAGGGGAGGAGAAAGAGAACGAGGCTCGAGGGCTCGGAGGCTCGAAGGGAGACGTCGAGACGACGAGTGCCCCGAGTTAGACGAGCGGCAACATCACTGTATCCGCGTTGGCGTTTTCAGCGACATTTTGACGGAGAGACTTCCCCGCCTCTCCTCCCCACCCCCCCCTACAAGCTACTCCCCGCTGCCGCGTTCGTTCTCGCTTCGTTTTACTGCCGAGCTTACACACACACACACGCACACTCTCTCTCCCTCTCTCTTTCGCTCGCTCCTTTTACGTTCGTGATCGCTCCTTCGTCGTTTTCCTTTTTTTCGTCTTTCTCGTTCGTTCGCTCGTTTACTTACTCACTCACTTACTCTTTCTCACTCTCTCTCTCTCTCTCTCGCCCGTTAAAAGCCCCGTGCAATTATGGCGCGGTTACACATAATCCCACAACCGAGAAAAAAATCGCCACTCCTCCCGCGGATAAACAGCTTTTCCCCAGTCCATTTTACCTGCTCCAGCTAGCTGTCCTGGCCGCGCGCATCCACGGGCACCCCACACTGCCCCGCAGCACCGAGCACGTAGCTGTCGTAGCTCGCGTAGTAGCGAGTAGCGGCTCGGGGAACCGAGCTCTTTCTCCGTCTCTCTCCCTCCTACCCCGCTCTCCCTCCGTCCCTTCGCGAACGTATCGAAAATAAATGTTGTCACTGGCCGAGACGAGCAGGACGAGCTGTTGCTGTTGCTGGCTCCTCGCGAGTCGCGGGCACGCGAATGTCGCGAATATCGCGGACGGCGATGGCACGCGGGCACCGCGGCGCAGCGCACACCCGGGTTCCGCTTCCGCGGCGCGCGGCCGTTGCTACGCTCCAAAGCGGCGTACCGGGGGGGCACAACGCCGACGTCGTCGACGGCGGGCAACGGCGGCGCGGAGATGCGCACATACGTATTACCGCGGCGAGAATACGCGCTCGCGCTCGCGCGACGCGACACACACCACACCACACCACCACACACGCTCCCGCTTTGACGCGCGCCGCGCCACACCGCGTACCGCGTGCGAACGTGCCACAACTGCCACACACGACCCACAACCGCACGCGTGCGCCAGGGGCCTTCTGATTGGTCGTCGCAACCAGTCGCGACGGTCGCGGCCGCGGCCGCGGACCAGTCCGCGTCGTCCGCGAGCCGCCTGAACGTAGCGACGCGAGCGGATAACCGCGATGCGCGCGCCGATCGAAATCCTAGGGGCTTTTCGACCGCCGCGCTGGGGGCATTTCCTTGTCGCGCGACGCCCGCGCAATCTGAACGTTGTCGCGAACTCACGACTACTCACGACCGACGACGCCGACGGACGGAACGTGGCGAACGCGGGAGGGAGAATGACGGGAATGACGACGATGACGACGTTACTGAATTTCCTGAATGCTCTTCTCCTCCCCGAACTCCGTAGTTTTTACAGAACGATTCAGTTGCGCTTGCGACTTGCGACATCGTCGACGTTACGCAAGCGTGCGCGTATGTTTCTTTTCGAATCTCGAAGCGAAATTTAAATTGTATTCTTTTGAACTTTGGCCCGTACCGTATTCATAGTTCGTTCTTATTTCAAGACTGTCGTAAGATAATGTCTTAAAGATGCTTAATTTTACGATTCTGTTATTGGTTTAAAACATCTTAAGATTGTATACTTAAGATTGTCTTAAAATATAAGATCGGATTATGAGTACTGGGCCTCCTATGAGTCCATGTAACACTTTCAGATCGTGTTTAAAGCCTGATGGAATCTGGGATCTGGGGGTCGTTATCGTCCTTAATTTATTTAACTTTTTACAGCGTGCCATTGAGAGTCATATAATAATTACGACTCGATAATTGAAACTATAAACGGATATAATATTTCAGTCATCGGATTAACGCGGCGCGGTTTTGATAGCTTTTGTTGTATAACGTGTATAGGTTGATGAACTTTCGACGATTACGTTTCTACAGAGTTTTCGCCACAAGAGAGATAACGTCTTATCTTTGCTGAATACGCGAATTAATAAATGAACGAAGTAATGAACCTACGTGAAAATGCATTTAATTTAATTACTTGGCGATACACATAATATACATAATATTAATATTTATGTAACGCGTTACGAGAGAAATAATTTCTGTATAGCGAGACAAAATCGCGTGTTAATTCGACGAGTAAGCTGATTGCATCTCACAGTAAATTAAATGCCGTATAAAATACATAAATATAATGACGAGAGAGAGACACTCGAAACAGTTGTAATTATTGTCTTCATCACCTTCCCATTTGTATAGGCGAACAACAGGTTACATCGTGCACACCAAGCACCATGACGATGATACGCGGCGTCGACATAATCGAGTAACCAGAACCACAAATTGCGAGCTGTATCGCACGCATTTACCTTTACCCGATTGTTATCTCAATTTCTGGCGTTGTGCAATCGACAAACAATAGCTGAGCGGCGAGCGGCAACATTACGCCTCCGTCGTTCATTCCGGCGCTGCATTGTTAAGCGTGGCCACTTACGTTAATTTTCCAGAATTTCTAGCAGCGATATCTCGTCCCAACGTTATAACGCACGAATCCTAATGAGCGTGACACTTGGCGTCGCACGCGCATCGGCTGACGGCTGATCTAGCTTTTATCATCATGCATTGCAGGCATAATATGCGCAATTCGGTCACATATAACGCGTTTGTCCTGCAGCCAGTCCAGAATTAAAGTCAACGTGCACGAAACGCGAATGCCAAATCGATCTCGAGGAGAAAACACTTGAATCATTCCTTGATTCCGCGCGATCGATCATTTCTTACGTAATGTACCGTTACCCGGTGCGCGAACGTATTGTTCTCGATACAGATATTTCAATAGAGCGAGAACCTGGAAAAATTCCGTCTCCGATCGTGCTTTTTTGCATCAATCTCGCTCGATCCGTCCTCGCTCGCGGAGATTTCTATTATACATCCACCGCCGTTTATTATGGTGAAACGCTTGCGAAATCGAACGCGTTGCCCGACAGTCTCGATGAAATTCTTGTCTGTAACACTTAAGTATCGCCCGAGTCGACAATATTTCGCGCGATATTTCGATGTTTTCTCGGAAGAGAGCGAAATATTAAACCTAATTACCTAAACAGATATTTTTTTTTTATCTATACGTGAAAATGATATATAAACTGGCGTGTATGCGTAAAATAAGGTCGAGTACAACATTAACATTTATACTCGACCTTATTTTACGCGTAATTATCTAATGCACTTTCCGCATTTTGTTTTTACGTATTTCAGTGTACTGTGTTTTTTTTTTTCAGAAGCTACATTGCGCTAAAAGATTTTCTCGTGATTGAAAATTAGAGATGATGTATATATTGTATATATAATGCGAACCGTAAGGATATAATAATTAGTCTTTCGTTGATAGAATCCGACGATAAAAGAACGTCGTTTTCCTCATTACGTTATTGATAAAAACAGGATGTTATTAATCTTTCAATAGCCAATTTGAGAAATGAGATCGCGACGTATATAACAAATCTGCCGGGGATTACGGTCGTTGGGTCGGATTGCGCCGGAGAAAACCGCAGAGAATAATTTTCGCGAAACGGAAGTCGAGGAATACCGAAAAGCGCGACGGGAGCGCGTAGGAAGGTACCGTAAGTTATTCATCACATATCGCCGGATATATTCACGAGATTTCCGCCTGTCTAGCTAGTCAAACGGACTGCTAAATACTAAATAACACAGCAAACACTAACGGGCTACATTGCTTGATATTAAACGCGTGCAAAGTTGCACTCGTGAAACATATACGTCTATACAGAGCGTTAAATATATCGTAAGATTTGCTCAAGCGAGGACCTCGCATCTGATTGCCAAACTTTTAAGCGTTCCTCGCCGTTCATTTTTTTTGCTCCGAAAAATTTAAGTTGCATTGCCAAATTTATCCATTAAAAAATGTAATAAGAATAATATTTTAATATATAATTGTTTGAAAGAAATTAAAAGAATTACTCTTAACAATTTACCTTTTCATTGAAAAATATAAAATAATTCCAATGCAGAGATTACTCGCGAAAAACTGAGCGCATATTTTTAAAATTCCGAGTCTTTGGAAGCCTTTAATATGACAAAAAGAAGGGGAACGAGGAGAAGCAGACATATAGACGTAGTTTTAAAAGTTAAACATACTTATTATCAGAATAATAGGAGTGATAGATTTGTACAATAACAAGCTTTTAAGCTGCCCATAATTTTCGAGCTAAATCGCGAATCACTGTATACATGCAGTACAAAGGATTTGAGCAATCAGCCCGCGATTTGCCAGTTTGATTATCAAAAGCAAGCGGATTTATGCCAGTCGTTATTTACGTCGCCTATTTTTTTTATCTATTGTAGTTTTCAAGGTCGCATCTCGAAATCATTACTCGCCGTGTTGATTTCGTAGATCGTCATGAAACAAATCGTGTTCTTCCCTCTTCGCTGTCGACGCGACGACGCAAAGTCAATCGCACGTCGCGAAATAGAAGCGGCGAACTCTTATTTAACATGGTCGACCGAGCCGGCAGTACTCAGTCTACCACCGGCCGTAATACAGAAATATTCGCATTACCTCGCTGATTCCTCGACGAATCGGCGAGTCGTTGGGAGTGCCGCGAGATTTCATGGTGTACGCGCTGACGGGGTGAACGATCATGGTGCTTTCGGTCGTTTATCTCGGCCTCCTCCTCCTATCGGGTGAGTCTCCGCTTGAACCTTCGGCACGATCACTTTGGAACAGCTCCTCGCTCCTCTGCATAAACCTAACGTCGCTCGAAGATGCTTCTTCAAGCTGTTGTTCTCAGACATGTTGTTCTTTGCGGATTGTAGAATTGCAGATTCGCTAATCTTAAATATTCATGCGGTATTAAAATACAAAAATACCATGGCATTTGCGTTTTGACTTTAGAAATAAGATTTTAAAAATAAGATATCAGATAAGATATTAGTACTTTATAGTCGTTTTAATGATTACACAGAATAATATCATAAAACTGTTGAACATAAAATTGATGTTGTTTTATACGTAGAGGTCGTATCAAGTTCTTGTTAAATATTGTAGAAAAATATTTGTATGTCTGTTTGACTGACAATGAGTTGCGATGATTATTTGTTAGTAACAAAGAAAATATTAAAATCACGACATTAGCTTCAACGAGAGATTATGAAGACAATGATAATGAAGACAATAATAAAATTATCCGATGTTTCCTGCAAGCTTGTCATATGTGAATCTCGCGATTGAAAATATTGTGTCTCGATAACAAGCAATAATGTATAACTTACCAAAATCATCATGCTACAGACGTATTTTTATTTTCGAGTACAATAAAATGTGATTCAGCTACACGCGAGTAAAACGAAATAAAACAAATAAATTATCTGCCTCATTAAGTCGATTAATGTATATATCAGACACGTGACTTAAATTTCAACTACAATACCCGAATAGTATTATTAAGAGATGAATGTTTAGTGCACATGATGAAGTGCATTAATACATTGAAATTATTGCTGAAGATGACCGCAAAACATCATACAGAGAATACAGGACGTGCGATTAAGATGCCAATTATAATTTTATCAACAGAGATTCTGCTATATGTAACAGAGCTCAATAATAATTTAATTTAGCAGGTATTTTCGCAAGTTTCCGTTTCCAATACTTCAATATGTATTTCAATATTGTATGAACGCTATGTCAAACTGTAGAAACAATCGTTATAACTAATGATACAAATATAATGATCATCGTGCAAAAGTGATGAGCGTAATTTGACGGATTATTCTCGTGACACACGTCAGGCGAATCATTATGTTAAGTTAAATCACCACAAATAAATGTAGTTGTATATGTATCCCATGCATCATCCGATCGAGTAATTTTACATATTGAATGCAGAAAACTCTCTTCAACAGTCTTGAACAGAATTATGTATTATTGCGTTGTTCGGAGCGGAAAAAATTGAATTTTTATCTGAAGCGACACTTTTTTCGTAATCCATTACGCCGTTAAGTGATTGTCAACTAATCCTTTCGAGGTAGACTAATGTCTCATATTTTCTTAGTGAGTCGTCTGATAAAAGTTGCCATGCAGGTATCGAAACGGTATTATCATTTTATATCGGTTTTTATGTGTGTGCCTGCGTGCGCCATTTCTGCTGTCGTTAAGACGCGCGTCTTGACGAGTAATCAGTTGTAATTAAAGAAAGGACCTAGAACTTGAGAATTGCATAATCCCTGATGATCATCACACGTTGTTGTAACGCAAGCACGAAACATTGCTATCGCTTTCGAGGCTTGTTTGCTATCGTAAAAATGTAAATTTACAAGCGATACGCATGTATGCATTATCCTAAGAGACAATATTTGATGGATCGACAAATGGAATGTTAAGGCACATTTAGTGAAAGAATTTTTTTTTAATCAAGTACAGACGATGTTGCGAAAGCTGATGTTCGAAAGTTACACGCTTCAAAAGTTTGAAATTATAAAGCGTAATCGAGTAAAATCGCTTAATGTGTAAAGCAAAACGTCATGCATTTAACTTTAAAGAGAAATTCTAACGATAAATTATAAGTGAAGGCCTCATGCGCAAACATACAGTTTGCATCGTTCTGTCAAATTGTCACAGACGTAGTAACTTTGGGACAATTCGCATAGCCACGCAATATCGATCTCTGTGATTTTGTTATACAAAATTAATGGAATCGTAATCGCGTCTACACGAACGTTCATCTTTTTCTGAATATATTTCAGTCTATTGTTAGAATAGACTATTGTTTGAAGGCCATTGTTTGAACAGCCTTTTTCGCAGTTGGTTAAATTCAATTCCCTCGTTTCTTTGATTTACATATGTTATTATCCTTATTATTATATGTTCAAAAACAAGCAGGTGATACTTTTAAGATGTAACATTTTTTACCGATTCTTCGACCAGTAGCGATTGTTATTCGATTTCGCGAGATATTTTTATCATGCATAACGTTGCAGTTTTTTTCGAAATTTCGCGTTATCGTCAGATGTCTCGGACCTCTGTAGACGATGTCTCTCTTGCATGTGTCTCACGTAATCGTACGTGCAACAATAAAGATTTTGCGTAATGGAAGAAGGACGCCGAGGATGTTCATCATTCTCAAGATAATCACTTTAAATCAGCCAAGGATTTCCAGACGGTGTCACGTCGACGGTCCCCACACTCCTCACGTAACCGTTTGGACTAAAAAACACGAAAACAATATTCTCGAGTAAAGCGTCTCTCATCGCATATGTCGAGCAGATGTGGGGAACCTTAAAGCAACCAGGTGACGACTTGCCCACCGAATAAGTACCGGCAGAAAAGAATCGCGAGTACACTCGTTAGCTAGATAATCAAGAAGCATTCTGGCGCATAATAAGCGCGCGGAAACGGCCAATTGTCTTTCAAGAGACAGAGAACTTCGAATGCACTTTCAACTTCCGCGAAAATCTTCCGGCGTATTTAATGGCCGATCCGTTAGAAAGCGCATCGATAATATCTGGGCTGAGCTGAAAATATTAATATATTTTCTATAACAATTAAGTTATCAGTTATCACATCTCTACGAATTTCAAGAAGTTGAGATTGAAGTTATCTTCCTCTTTCAATAATTTTTTATTTTCAGACAACTTTACCAGAAATTACTTGTTTATCGAAACAAAGCCGTATATATGTTTTCTTCATGTAACATTGCATTCATGTACTCATTCATATCATTCATTATCGTAATCGAAACTTTATTTTATTAGCATCGCCCATTATTATTCGCTATGCGTTTTTCTTTTTACGAGATTTGTGTAATGAGCGTCGTGTAAAATTAGTAAACATTTTTATTTTTTCAGGTCTCTGTCGCGGTCAAGAATTCAGTTACGAGGGAAGTCTAGGTGAGTCTGACAGAGAAGTTCGTTATTCGACGTTCATTGATAATGATGCACTTCGAAATGAGATCAATCTTGTTTTCGCAGGTCCGTCGCATTGGGGTGATGAGTATCATACGTGCATTGGGAAACATCAATCGCCCATTAACATAGAGGAGCACAATGTGAAGAACGTCAGCCTACAGCCACTGAGATTGATCGGCATTGACAATCCGTGCCAGTCGTACGTGACGAACACCGGTCACACGGGTAAGAATTTCACGGTTCGGTTCTACATTCGGCACGCCGAGAAAGAGACATTGGATTCGTTAGCTCGAGGTTTTCTCGCGGTTCGCGTTAAGTATTCCCGTTGGGAAACCCCTCGCGATTACATTCACGAGGATTAAAGTCGTTTCGTTACGATATAATTGGGACGATAAAACAAGGAAATGAGAAAAAACAGATACTTTGTACCTTGTAATTATAAATATCCTGGTGTACAAACGAACTCACAATAAATCACATGAATGTTAAATAGAAGTGACTAAAACGCTGACAAGATAAAAAGTTCACAAACGATTCGTATACGTATCATTACTGGCGGTTAAATCAGCGTCGTAACGATCTCAATCATGTTAATATAATACGTAATCGAGCTCAGATATAGAGATTACTTTCAACACGTAATATCGATGTTACATAAAAAGATATATATCTTTAATATAATTGCATGCAACACACTGATGTCTTTAATATTTTAATAATTGCTGTTGCATGCAACTTTTTTTTTCTTCCAATCAAGTCATGCTGAAAACCAACGAATCCAAAGCAGCCATGCTGTCCGGAGGACCCTTAGAGAATAATATCTACGTGTTTGAACAACTGCATTTTCATTGGGGCCAGAACGATTACGAGGGATCCGAAGATTTAATTAACAACCATTCGTTCCCGATGGAAATGCATGCTGTGTTTTACAAGGAGGATTACAAGTCGATGGATGAAGCTCTTAAGCACGAAGATGGTCTGGCTATTTTAGCATATTTGTACGAGGTAAGAGATCACGTCGATTTCGAAATTTTACTTTGTATCTTTTATACGTTATTATAATTAATCTTCTTGCATCGTTATAATTTTTTTGAAAATAATCTTACATGTTAAAAAGTCTGTTTTTTAATAAAATCATGCAGATAAGCCCTCAACCGAATCCAATGTACGAACCGATTGTAAAATTATTACCTGACATAGAAGCGATGGGTAAGGGAAAAGTATTGCAAGAGCCTTTGTTATTGGAAACAATACTTGTGCCAGATATTGCGAACATGCAGGACTATTTCACATATAACGGCTCATTAACTACTCCACCTTGTCTCGAGGTTGCTACGTGGATTGACTTTAAGGATCATCAAGAATTATCGCGCGAGCAGGTCTCTTAACATGATTTGCGAGTACTATAAACATTTCTCTAACGTTATAATATTACTTATAAATTGATAATTTTTTGGCACAGATTTTCAATCACTTAAACTATGTACATATATGTCTGCAAATTTGATACGTAAGAACACGCAGATTTCTTGTTTAATTTCAGTTGTCTGCATTTCGTGACTTACGGAACCCACAGGGCAACAAATTGACTCACAATTTCCGGCCGGTGCAGCCTTTGGAAGATCGAGTAGTTCTTCACAACATTCCGCAAGAGCATAGCACACCGAGTAACATTTCTGAAGACCATCATTTTGATGGGCATTCTGGACAACGGAGTGTCAAGGTGCCGATTCTGTTCGTTGCATTAGGAGCTCTTGTGGCAATCTTTCTGTTTGCCATGTGAAATCCTTGATACGAAATATTCTAGTCAAAGAGTGTTTTTCAATTGTTATCATAACCTTTGAAGGAAGAGAATGACGACAATTAGTAAACTATTACTAAGCGAAAAAGAATCTAATTTTATAATATTGTTTGACGGTTAAGATATTTAATTGAGTAAACGCTCTAAAATAAAGTTTTATGATTTCATGTAACTAGAATACATTTTATGTGATGATTTTTAATTTAACAGCAATTTAATTATTTCTTAACATTGTAACAGCGACATAAGCAATTCAAGATCATGACACACACAGCACACATATACATACATCAATTAAAACGTTATCTTTACACATACATTAATCGCAATCATTTAATTGTGATTAATAGTGACATATAACAGTTGCCAAGATAAAATGTTTGCATTAAGATTGAATTTTAAAATAAATAGATGTGTCATTCTCCATGCGAGCGAGTTCAAGCGAATATTTAATTCATAAGAAGCTATATCAATTATTTAGATACCTCATGTGCTACATATAAGAAATAATGATGAATTACAAATATATAAATGTTGATTATTAAATATATATTCTATAAATAAAAAAAATATAATTTATTACGAAATATACATATTTTTGATAACGATACTATTCATTCTTTGTGAGAATTATTTACGTAAGCTGCTAAATCTTGTTGGCCTTGTTTGAGACGTGCCCTCACTTCTTCTGCTATCGCTTTCTGCGTTCTCCTCTCTAATATTTCCAATTTTTTGGCTATATCTCGCTTCAGATCCCAATCAGGCTTTCTCGGTGCTAAATTACTGATATCCTAGTAAGTGAAAAAAGTAAACAAAATAAAAATTGTTTGTGAGAAATCGTGACAGAACGCTGCAGAAATATGGGCATATCGAGGAAATATATAATTCTATATATACATATATACATAGAACTTTAGCAGATTATCTTTGATCAATAAATTCTTTGACAATTTTGAATCACGTTCTAGTAAAAACATTGAAGGGCCATCATCAGTAAATAAAAAGTAGTTTAATAGTAGAACAGATTTTGTGGAACGTCCCAAACTTACCAGTTCCTCGATAACCACTTTACTGTTCGCAGCGTCCAGTTGCTCCTGAACTACAGCTTCCACATCGCCGGGTTTCGCATCCTCTATCACATTATTCTTCAAACTTTCGTCCTGCGGCTTATAACTCCGAAATTTTGGCCTGAAAACACAAGACTCTGAGCACGTCAACGGCAATGTGAGGTTAGATTTCAATCTGTATCTTTAAAATAAAACTTACTTTGGCAAATTTTCGACTGTGTCGTTCTCATTTTCTTTGCCCTCTTCATTCTTTCGTTTGAGCGCCTGAAGTCGTTCTTTTCTCTTCAAAGCTTCCTCCTCTAACGAGCCAATTTTCTCTTCCGTCATTTTCAAATAATAAACACTCGTAAAATCACAGATGACACTTGGCTAGTAACTCTGAAGCAAAAGTTAGGACACACTACTGACACTACTAGGAACTACCGTGTTCCCAGATAGGCCGGGTTTTTCGCGCGTGCGCAGCGAATTTGATTTCAATAAAATGCTTATGGGAAGAAAGGTTTCGAAATACATATTTACATATAAAGCACATATTTTTATACAATTTAAAGTAAATATTTTGTTTAACAGAAATTGTATTTTTGGAGACACGTCACGCACAACTATTGTCAATATTAATGATGTTAAGTAGCCAACTTTTAATTCAAAATTAAAATACAATTAAAATTACACGTTGCGATAATTTATGCCGATAATAATTTCTTTTAATAATCCGCATCGACTCTTTTATTGCCAATTTCTTTTATGTTCTTATTATTATTAAGAGTCCTTAATTATATTTTATTATTTTTAATAATCTGTAAAAAAATTAAAAATCATTATTCTTCCTCATTATTGCAATTTTGATCAATATAATCTTAAAAAATTTTAATTCGTATATAAATTTATATATTATAATAGTTTTTTAATATTAAAAACTTTTTCAAATATATTAACATTTTAATAAAGTTTCTGCATGTATTTTCCACGGTTAATTTGTGATAAAATAACCACTTTGTAAACAAATTAGTTTATTAACATTTATACACAAGAATTCGTACAATCCAGCGTCAGATAAATTATAAGCAAATTATATCGAGATTATGTCTAACATTATCTATATTTTATTTTAAATGTTATTTTATTTTAACGTTACGTTCAGTCGCGCAAAGCCTCGCAGCTAGCGCTCGTAAAGAACTCGCATTTATGAACGAATCGCCATCAACTTTCGCTCACGCAGTCACTCTCGCCGAAGGTGCATCGCAATCCAACATCGATTTCAGTTTCCAGACAAAGCTTTAAATCTTTAATCAAGGCGCGTTTAGCGTTACTCATTTCCTCGCGTTGAGGCAGGAAAATCGCGTAGCGTTCGAATATCGAATCGAATAAATAAATGACGGCGCTGAAGAGATGATTCATGATGTTATCGGATTACTGTCGAGAGAATTTATGAGAAAGAGAATGGCAAAATATGCATTCTTTAATTCCAACACAAATGAACACACGCATGGGACACATATAATTCATATACGTGCGGGAGACAATGAGACAAATTATCATGGCGTTATTGTCGTTTGTTGATTACAATGATACCCCGAATAGATGTGACACACTCGCTAAATTAACGTAATTGTCTGTAAGTTTAACCGAAAATTTTAAGACAAGTAAAACAAGAGAGACGCCGATGTCCCACGAGATTCGCCGATTCGCCCGCCGGGTGAAATCACGGATCTGTGCCAAACGCTTTGTGAAATTGAGGACATACACGTACACGTATATATACGCGCAAGAGATGTGTCTCTCGCGTCGCGTCGGCGGCTTCCTCGTCGGCATTGTGTGGTACCCGCCGGGGAAAGTTTATTTACAGTCGAAGAAGCGTTTTCAATCCCGATGCGCGGCTCGATGCACGACTTCGCGAGACCCCTGATCCCGTACACGAGCTCTCCGTGTGTGTGCGTCTCGTTAGAAGACTAACTCATTAGAACCAACTCGATATACACACAGGCTGTAGAACGTCAGCTAATCAATAATATAGAGTTTTGATCTTTAATAAACTTGGATTTGACGGTTTTTTTATTTTTTATTTATTTTTTTTTCAACGAAGATTTAACTGAAGAGTAATTAGACGGGTGAAATAATGTTTTCTTAGAGTACAAATAGTAATCTGTTAGGCGCATATATTAGAAAGCTGGCATAGGATTTATTTAACTTGTCGAATTTCAAAAATGGCTTCGGCAAATTCGCGAGCCATATTTGCCGAGAACAAATTGCGAGATATTTTCCCTTTCTTTCGTCTCTCGAGCGTCAAACCCAAGTGGAACGTAATAACATAAAACTATGTAATGCGAGTCCGGCGAGATTTTCGCCTTCTTTCCTGTCATGTCAAGCGCATGGATTAATCCTTCTCCTCCTCTGTTAACATAAATACTCTTATTGCTACGGTTACGTTTTTATGATTACGTGCTTCTTCGCGTTCTCTGCCGTTGAGCGTGCTCTAGCTATTATCGACGAGAACTGGCAGTGTGTTTTCACGTCGCCGAGCGCTGTATCAAGAATGGAAGTGAAAATCAAAAGGGACAAGGAAGCGGGACTGGAGTCACACAATTATATACAGTGTCATGCGTCACGCGAACCAAGTGCGAACTTGCGTAATCGGGCACGGGAAGGCCGTTACACGGGCAAGGCCCTTGTTTTGAGATACATACAATCGTAATTAATACAGCATTATACGCTCGCCAAGGAAATAGCTTTCTCGTTGTTCCGATTCTCCCGCCTTCCCGAAGCGCTATGTTCCTACATCTTTGTCTCACGCTCCTATCGATCCTCGAGATTTGGCGGAGAGTAAAATCTCGCGGAGGTAACACCGAGGGGGCAAAAATGATTCGCAACGATTCGATTTCACTTGGATGCTGGTATATTCAAGGTTACTATCGTCATGACTCGCGTACTATTGAACTTACCGAGTCATCCCGCGTCCTCTCGCGAGCTATGAATAACCGTTCTCCGTATGTACGTATAAGTGCGTCTGTACGTATGCAAAATCCGTGATGATATCCGGACTTTTGTCACCGATGTATGCGTGTATGCGTGTTTGTATGTGTTTCAATGCCAAAGATTCGAGAAATTAGAGAAGATATCCATATAAAGAGTAGGCCAAGATAGAAAGAAAACGGGTGAGGGACGAAAGAGAGAAGCAGAGAGGAAGAAGAGATAGAGGGACAGAGAGAAAAAAGAGAGAGCTCGATTTCACCTTGCTAATATCGTCCTGTAGTGATTTACACGACTCGTCCAAGTTTTACATCGATACATCTATCTGTCTGTTCACGCGCTGCCCAATTTGCTGCGATTATTCGTGATAAATTGATTATAGTTCTTGTTGGGTAACGCGCCAACGTTCAGCGCCAATACCTTGGACACGATGTTGAGATCTTCGTCACCTGGACCCTGTATGTTGCCCAACTCACCGGCGACTCCCGATTGATAAATCAGACGTTGGATTTGCTTGGCGGGCGGCTGCACCCTTGTTGGGATCTGCCTGAACTGCACATAGGGATTGTAAACGAACGTATTCGGGTTCCTTGGTATCGCGTTGAAATTGAATGTGTTCCTCGACGGAGGCGGTTGCTTGTTATCCAGGTTGAAACCAAAATTGCCAACTGCATTAAAAGCTTCCTGCCTGTTAAATCTCGTGGCCGGCACAACGGGCGGCTGGAAGTCAGTAGGAAACGAAACAAAATTCTGTTGCAATCGCTGCTGATGCTGATGCTGATGCTGTTGCTGTTGCTGTTGCTGGAGTTGAGGCTGTGGTTGGGGCTGGGGTTGGGGCTGTGGTTGAGGTTGCTGACGGAACTGCTGGAAATGTAACTGCTCCTGATAGTTTGAGCGGAATAATGGGGGCGCCGCAACGCTGGGAACCTCCAGGGACACACTTGGTTGAAGATGAACCGTAGGCTCCGAATGCAGCTGGGATGGCTGGGATGGCTGGGGTGGCTGGGGCGGCTGAAGCGGCAATACGTTCGATTGTTCAAATATGTGCGACTTCTGTAGCAATGGGAAATGATTGTGTTGATGGAAACGGTAGATCCTCTGCTCCTCCAGCTGCCTCAAACGCTGTTCCTCCAATTGTTTGATTTTAGCCTGTTCTTCCAAGTGCTTGATTCTAGCCTGTTCCTGAAGATATAGTTGCTGCTGTTTCTGTCTCAACTGCTGATCGTACAGTTGACGTTGCCTGGCGAGAAACTGCGTCTGCTGGATTTGCTGCTGCTGCAACTCCGCCAGCTGCTGCTCCAGTAATTTTTGTTTGAATTCCAGCTGCTCTTGAAGAGTCAGGGCCTGTCCATCGCCTGATTGCCTGTATATCGGCACGATGCTCTTCGGTATACCAAGCTCATCTTGTTGCACCGTAAAGGCCGCAACCAAAGGCGCTTGGAAAATTTTCACTTCCTCCGCTTGAGCTCTTTCCTTATTAGCGCTAGAAGACAAAGTGACATTGTTCCTGAGCGGAACTGTCGGACTAGATGCAGTCGGTTTCGGGGTGATCAGCGTGTTGGTATTGGTAATCCCGTTGCTAGCGCTTTGCGTCAAGCTCTCTGATAATTGCGTAATCGGTTTCAGCGTGATACTCTCTACCTTGCTGACCGTGGACGAGCCCGCGGGAGTTTTCTTCGTTTCCGGCGGATCCACTTTAGATTCACGTCGTGGCGTTGTACTTTTATCTGAGAGAGCCACATTCTGCACGTGGAAGCTTCTGGCGTCGTCGTGACTCGCTTTTTCTATCATCGCCGACGGACTCGAGGAAACGTACCTCTTTGACTCGAGAAAGCTCGAATTTTGCAATTTTTCCTCGTTGACGATTTCCTCATCTCCCGGAAAATTGTCAAACGAGAAGGAAGCTTTCGGTATCACGCCGATATTATTATTCAGGTTTTTCTTAACCACTTCATCGAAAGTCTTTTCAACAGTCATAATGAGCGATTTTTCATCTTCATCCTTTCGTTGCTCCGCAGATTCGGCCTCTAGTTCCGTCAGCGCTCTCAGCAACGCTTGCCGTAGATTTTTGTCGAGTTTTACCGCAGGTGGTGCAGTTTCAAGAACCTTAGCTGAGATCTCAGACTTCTGAGACCTAGCCAGACTGAGGCAGGCTACTAAAATTGATATGGCCACCTGCAAAATTAGAATGAGATATTAAGACAATATTGTATTGCACAGACTAGATTACATTTATTGATAATTGCTAAGTGTCCATATTCTTTATCGTGCAATGAAGCTAAACTGTTGTGACAAAATTAATCCCTATGTCACTGATGTGTGTATCGATTCCTTTCAATCACGATTAAAGATCATTTTAATGCAACCAGGTTATTTGGGAAAAGATAAACCACGGGCAGTATTTATTTAAAAAAAAATGGGACGATATTGAGAAGATTTTGATGACACAAAAATGAACATTTATGACTGGTTTCACCGTATTGATTCGAGAGAGATTGAAAGCTAAAAGTTTCTGTGTCCGCCTGAGTCTATCTCCGTGAGTCCCGTTATGAAGTGGAAGATTCACAACGACCCGTAGGCGATTTTCTCCTCCTAAAAACATGGTAAACACGTACCTATGGCTTTCGAGCCGTATGAGGGAGACCGGCGATTTGCATATTTTATGTAATTACGCGAGAACGCGCATACACGTAAACGTCTGTCGTCGCCGAAAAGACGCGCATGCATAATTAAATGCTTCTTGGAAAATTGAAAATTGTATATAATAACGAATATAATAACTTTTCAGCGGAAGCTATTTTCTTGTTAACTATTTTGCAGGCCATATAAGGTTTTTTTTAAATATATGTATATTATTATTATTAGTAATTTTTTAATATATATGATTATTATTAAGTAATTAATATATATAATTATTATTAAATAAAAAAATGCATTTTTTTAAATTCTTTAAAATTTTGTCAGTTTGCTTACTTACACACTAAGATTGCCTAAGAATAATAATTCAACGAGTTAAAAGGTAAAGAAGACGAATATCGATCAAGGAAGGAAACGATAAACGCGAGAACTCAGCGGGGATTCCATTATGTTTCTGTTGAGCTCGAATGCAATTAGAAGCGCGTATCTTTAATTACGCACGTGTATAGAGCACATATGCGCGGGCTCTTGGGAATAAACTTTGGTATTTAAGTGGAGAGAAACTCGGATGGATGCCTCAGAGCTTTGTTACATTGCCGCGAATAATCGAAATTCAGCGTGACGAGGACTACCGTAAAAACGCCCGAGTTACGTGCTTCATCTCAACTCTCGCAGAATTTTCAAAGTATATCGTCAGTTTTATTGCATTCCGGCATTGGCGTGTAATGTTTAGCATAATGGAGATGCTTTCAAATGTTTCCCGTTCTCACGGTATTAAGTTATGAAAGTAAAAGTAAATACACATCGAAAGTGCGTGCTCAAGAAATTTTTCCTATGCTCCTTTTGGTTTTAAGATTTTATAGAAATTAAAGTTAATGATTTTTAATCCGTTTTTCGCGTCATGTTCCCTCGGTGAATAAATAGCGAACAATTTTTTTTTTCTATTAATCCATTCACAATAATCATCTTCTACTTGGACTCCACACCTATAATTATTTGTCGTCACTACCTCAGGTAGTTACGAACGAGCAATTTGGGAAAGTGCCGCCTTGATGATGCTTTTACGTTTAATGGCCGCGTTCCTTTCGTTTCCATAATGACACGTGACGATGATGAGCGATGTGAAAGACCTCTCGGACAACGGACAGTGTTTGATTATTCATTATCAAGGTAGCGTTCACAGATACCATTTTAAACGAGGTCGTCGCATGATCCGTCGGTTTTATTCAAACGCATGATCTGCGGGATTTATTCAAACGGGTCGGCAACACACGTAATCCATCGTGATGGCACGATCGGTTACGCCCTAGAAAGGCCACGAGCTAAGTATCTATCGGAAGCGATTTGTGGGTTTTGAACTTTCACCCCGATTGTGATCCGTCAAATTGCCGCGGTGGGAGCATCGGTATGACACGTTCGCATGCGCGTCGTGGAAATTCTGTTTTCGCCGGGCCGTAAAGCGACGAGGGAGAAGGAAGAGAAGTTATTCAAGTACTATCAACCATAATTCCCCGTCAACCGTGAATCGGAGAAAATGAGTGGATTCCGCACCGGCGCTAAGCGTTCGAAGCGTTCTTAAGCGTGCGTAAACAAAGAAAGAAAAAAAAGAAGCGCCGTATCACACCACACGAGAGCCGTACCTCTGACATTTGTAAAGAAAGTTACACCGCACCCGGAGGAAAACAACAGAACGACACGCCGCCGCGCCGGCCGGCCGGGTCAACGTGGAAAACGTGGAGAATTATCAAATTATGTATTCATCGCGCAACAAGCCCGCTTTAAATGCCGGCACTTTTGCCGCAAAAGGGGAAAGTCTGTTAGACGTCTGTAAACCATCCCGTAATTTACACATAATATAACAGGGAGCTGCGACGTTTAGCGCCGCTGCTGTAGAGCAGCCCGTTCCGTCCATTCGTTGGATCTCGCTTGGATGGTTAATTTGACTCGCCGCAGACTCTTCTAAGAGAAGCCATACCGGAGTATATTGCGCGAACGTGGCGGAGGCGTAAGATCATTAGAATTTTCATGAGACCTTTTGTTCACTTCGAGTCTCATAAACACTGAATATCCCCTTCGCGGCTATAAACTTGTGCGGAGCGTTGACAATAAAAATTAACGGAACGGCACGACGCATACCAACGATTAGTCAACTTTGGAAACTTTCTAAACCTGTAACAAGCATATCCTCCCGTACCTCCGCGTCGCGGCGTCGGTCCAGCGTCTCATTAATCTTTACGTACAAACGCGAGGGGCACGCCGACTTGCAGGTGTCGTATCTTTTAATAATAGTCTGGATGCTGGAACTGATTCACATCGCGCTTTTGACGTGGTTTCACTTTCAAAACTCGCCGACCGAGAACCCTCCCCGCCTGACACGTGTCACCGCCGCGACGGATTTATAGACACACGTTAAGTAATTTCCCGCCGCACGTAATTGCAGGAACGCTAATTAATCGGCGACGAAAAAGTCGAAAGCCGCATAAATGTGTATATGCGCTAGGAAAGAAAAATTACTGCGAGACGAGCGAGGAAGACGAGTGTTGTCCGGACGATAAATCGACCACAACCGGTTGTTAAAAGGATCTCGGAGTCTCATATTTGGCTATCGCGAATCTTTGATTACGGACATTTTCGCGTGGCGAACTCCTGACCCGTCATTTTCCATCGCGGGGAATAACACCGCGAGTTTCACCGCGCCTACAACACAAGTATAGAATCGTTGAATTGACAATGCGCGATAGAAGATAATGCAAAGGAAACTTTGGATTTCGCGTCGATTAGTTATTAGTTGCGCGTCGTTAGGAATAAATGTTGCGTCATCGTTGGAATAAATTTTGCGCCGTCAAGATTAAAATTATATGCTTGAGTTATTAAAATATCGACGAAAGTTTAATAAATTATAAGAATAGAGTCGATTCTCTGTTCTACAGATCGGATTTAAAGCAGCATAATAGTGTCGAAACCAGGAGATATGCTATGTGTTACCTGAATGTTTAATGAACGAAACTACCTTAATTAAATACATAACGACAGACATAAGCAAGCGAAGTTAATTGCTTCACAATGGTAATCAGACTGAGACAATTAAATCCCAAATTATTATAACCATTTTCCAGACTTCAACACCTCTTATTTTATTCATTCAGATTGTACCGTGCCATTAAGGTGATCAGTTTTCAAACAATATAATTAACCCAGAGCAAAGTACTATGGATTCTTATATAAACATCGTGCGTTGTTGTACGTAAGTCAATAGTAAAATACAAAAAATGGAGCCTTATATAGATAAATATATCTCAATTATAATTAATTTTTTTTAATACACTTGAATACAATTTTTGTTACATCGCTCGTTACGAACTTATACTCGCTTGACAAAATGTGCGGTTCAAAATATGGCTCAAATAGAGGACGCGAATAGATGACAATGATAGCGAGAAATCTGTCGCGTTAATCGAAGGAGGAGAAGACGAAAAATCTGTTTCACGCCATGCGCGATCGGAGTGGGGAAACAGCGTGAGAAAACTCGTCATGTTGATCCGGCTCCGCAATAACACTGTTGGCGCGGTGGAAGTCAGAAGATGAGGAAGAAGAAACCGCGAGAGCAGGCGGCACTTTCACTCGGCAGTATGTCGAGGATGCGCAACGCTCGTGAACTTGCTTCAACTCGGCGTACTTTTGCCGCGCGGCGTGACAGGCATTAAAACCGCCACGCCGTGCCGCGCCGCGCCGTCAGTTACACAGACTTGTAGGCTCGGCTTTTGTGCCGGATTACGACGAATCGGTTTGACGCAACATCATCTGAGCGGCAACACGCCCGGCCGCATTTTTCTCACCCCCTAACATCGACGGCGAAGCTTCCTTATTATGAATGTATCGAATGCAAGAAAATGCGCGCTTGCAAATTTGCACTAATTATATATGTGCGTAACACAAAGTATCACGATGTTTCCACGCATTCTAGAGCTCTTCTCACGCCCTCGATGGAGATGCGTACGAGATATTCTAACACTCCTGACGTTCTCTTTTTAATGTTGGACAAATTCTTTAATTTGGAATCAATTTTTCCCAAACTATCGATACAGAGAAATGAACCTTTGGTGGAGTCGTGACTTATCGTTAGGTAATGTGTTTTGTGCAATCGATGTATGTTAGAAATTAGTATTGTATACGTTAGAAATGAGTAATACAGACAGTATTTCTCAACATCCTTTAACTTAATGACAAATTTTTCACAGAACCTTTCTATCTGAGCGTTATTTGCAAAAACATCTAACGGTGGAAATTGCAAAGTTGTATAACCAGATAATAACCGTCCTCAAAATTTTTAAGGAAGAATCGATTTTCGATGTAATACAAATCTTGCATGCACTGCATTGGAAGGTCCAAAGATAAGTGTGTTTGACATTAAATTATCCTGATTATCGTCATTACGTTTCCGACATAAATTTTACATTATCTCAAGACCCACTCGGACAATCGACGTCTTGTAATAAGCAAGGGAAATTATTAGACTTATGGACCTATGATACTCTAGCTGCCCGAAGTTAATTTGGATCTGGGGGGGACATATCCTAATCAACTTCAATCTTGATTAAAGATTTCATATCTGACAAGCACATTCGACAGAGTGGGAAAAACAAGTAGAAAAACGCCAGTGTCTGCGTTCAAAGTCGTTTCTCTCAAGAATCGCGCAACCGATCGCTAAAATCTACTTCACTTTTTACTCATTTTCTCACCCTGTAATCGACTCTTCGCCGTTGACTACGATGTGCCGAGACAACTCCTACCTCCTACATCTTTCGGACATATGAGACGCAGAAACGCGGAAATGGGAAAACGTGAAAGCGCATCTCGGCGATGTCGCCAAGTACGTATACAGATTATACAACGAGTCCTTGGCGTTGAGTAACGTGCAGACCTAGCCAGAGAAGATGGGCCAATGCGCCCGAATGCAATTAAATTAAATAATTGCGCTGCACCGCGGCGCGATACGCCGCGCCGCGCCGTGCCGTATCGTATCGCGAGCTCGGAGAGAAAGTCGAGACGGGAGCCTCCGTCCGTCGAAGGACCGTGCCCGTGTCCGTGTCTCTGCCGCTCGAAACGCTTTATTTTGGCCCAAGTACACGGATACAGACGTATCCATCAATCTAAATTGGTTCGAGGTCGATAATTGGCTAAAATGTTGCTGAGATTTCTATCTCCTCTCGTCTGAGAATTTCCTAGAAACTCTATTATCTTCCTCATGCCTCGACAGTTATAGACTCGTAAGATCACCTAACGGACCTTAGGGTGGTCTCGAGCATTCTACGCCGGGTATACTTTATACACGTAATACCAATAATATCATACTCGTGATAGAGTATCTTTCCGCGTGACCCGACAAAGGATTGGGTCTTGGAAAGTTATATCGAGGTAGCTGCGCGGTCGAGTCGGCTAGCGGCTCCGCTCGGCGCGGCGGAGGAAAGTATCGGAAAAATCTGAAACATGGGAGCGGTTTAACGCGATTGTTCCGTCGTACGTGACCTTAGGCGTTGGGACGGCGGACGGCTGCCGAAGGATCTATGCCGAACGAAAGGATGCCGATGAGCGCGCGACTTTCCACTTTCGACGCGAAAAATCGTGGCTCCAACGGACCGCGAAACCGTACGTTCGCGATTATTAAGGAAGTTATTGATTTGTTACGGGCGCGCGTAGATTTCTGGCGTAGAGTTGGACGGGCCTGTGGTAGAGAGAGAGAATCCGTCCAGATATACCGATACGATCTTACGAAACGTCCGGAAACTCTTTCCCATTCAGAGAAGAGGCAGGTGGAATCTCTGGCTACCGTTACTATTACGTGCATGCCGTTCTTGATTAAGAAGCCCCCGTGCACGTCTAGGCGGCATGGTCGGTTACCGTTTCGTAAGAATTTGCCTGCCGTGTAATACGTTTTTTATCCGGCTTATCTCGCGTTCAAGAATGGATCGTTGCGTCGCTCGAAACGGAGGAAAAAAAAAAGAAGAGGAGGAGAAGAACTTTCTTCCCGCGGCCCGCGGCTCGAAAAAGATGCCATCTGCTTTCGAGGGTCATCGAACTCGCCGTCTGACACAGGTATCCACGCCCATCCCTTCACGTCATCAAATCCCTGATATAATTACTTTCTCTCGAAATGCGCGCGCCATCGACCACAAGTATATCTCGTCGGCATGACCGTGCATTAAAATGAGAGATCTCAAATAATCCATTCGGACAGAAGAGATCCTCGAAGGTGCTTTTTCCCCGCGAACGATACGTTGCGCGTCGATTAGAAAACCGGAAAAATTGATTGTTCGAGGTGTAATCGGGAGAAAATTATCGTGCGCGCTCACATCGCACAAATCCATGGAATTGAATGCAAACCTTTACGATCCATCAAATCAATTTGATTAGATTGTTTCAGATCAATTTCCGTTTCTCCGCCGCGCCCTGTGCCGATTTCGAATGAACTCTCACGTAGGTACGCGTCTACGTATCTACATGTGATCTTTCGTCTGGTCCATTGATCGAACTTATACGAGGAGAGAGCATATATCGTATGTATGTAGACCGCGACGAGTATAATATCTCAATTCCAGAGGTTTCACTATCTTTTTCTCTTCTCCCTTTCTTTTTTATATATAAGTGCAATCCTTTTATGTACATATATATATATATATATATATATATATATATATACCCCTTTTCCACGGTACAGCGATCAATCTCAATCATTCCAAATTAACGGCTCGCATGACGAACCTCAGCTTCAATCTGCCCGTGAAACTAAACCTAATGTTAATTAACGCAACACGCGACCGTGCTACATGACAACTGGGTCGTTAGAAGCGTATAATCCATCAACGTGCGCTCGCGTGTCTCGCCATCGCGCGATTCGCGAGCGAGTAGAAATTGATCCAGTGGTCCAACGACTGCACCGGAGCACCTCGATTCATTAATGCGATTGGTAATGAGCCTAGTCGGCTTCACGGTGAATTGCCGTAAAGTGGACGCCAACAAGTAAATTGCGGAGACCGCGAGAGGATCGACCTTTTTACCTGAATCAGCAACTACAAAATGACTGTATTTAGTTTCTTCGTTTCGAATTAATCTCGAGAGCTGTACCGCTGTGGACCGCTTTAAAAATCTGAGGACGAAATTGACATTTATTAACGTTTGTCACGGATTTTCGCCCGATCAGCGAAAGTCGTTTCCAAAAGCAAAGTGATTGATGCTTTAGACTTTTAAGCTTCAGATATTCAGACTTTAAAGAGAAAACACTGGCTTTTAAACAAATATGTAATTAAACATTGATTTTTTTAAACCAATGTTTAAAAAAAAATCTAAAATATCTCTATATTAATAAAAGTACTTTGTATATTAATATACAAAGTAATGGTGAATGAAAAATAGAATTTAAACGAAACAACTTTTAAGTTAATTACTTTTGAATATATTGAAGTGTACGCGCGTGGACACAACTGTGCAACTACAAATATAAAATTTGACTGATATCCACAATATGTTACGTTCTTCAGATCATATTGCGCGACACTGATGCTAAATACTGAATCATAATTTGCTAATTATACGCAATAGCGTGTTTTTATTTGGTGAAATCGTTAATATTTACCGGAAATATTATCTGACGGCTGACACGGTCGCGCGAAAAATCGGGCCAACCGGACAAACGATTTCATTAAACAGCTATCGGAAACCGTTAAGTAGAAAAGCATGCATATGTCCCTTCCGCGCGCGGATACGGTACGTACACTTGTGAATCTGATGGAAGTCGCGAAACATATGATGGAAGAAGAAAGTGGCTATCGTGAAATGCTCACACCGTGGGTTTCTTCGCAGCTAGAAACTCAAGTATCTACTCGAGTATCAATGCGTACGCATTTAGTCAGTATTAGAATTACTTGCGGGAAGACTGCTATCTCCAGGTAATAGCATTCAATTTTATGACGACAACTTTATTAATTCAACTTGGATTATCCGTCGTTTCGCTCCACGAAGAAAAAAAGAGAAACCGAGAAGAGACATCGAACACACGACGTCACCGTATTTTTTTTTCTTCAAGACATCCTAACTGGAACTCGAGACTGTCTCGATTACTAATATTCGATTTCTTTTTGTTCGCTATATGCATTTCTACGGGATAAAATTTGCCTACACTATAGGGGTCTTCCTAAACTTCGATCCGATCACTTGGCACTCATCGAGATCGATATTATTCGAGTCACTGTCACTTGGCACGAGGATACGTAACTCACTACCGTGAAGAAGAGATCTATTGTTTCGAAGAAACGAGGAGAAAAAAAAAGAGAGAAAGAAGAGAAAATCAAAGGAAAGTTCACTAAGTGAGGAAGCTGATCAGTGAATGAATGGTTTCGTACTCACCAAGCGCATGATGCTGTCTGTGCCCACGCTCGTTCAGTACTCGGCTTTTACTCGGGAAGATGATCTCCTGAATAGGTAGGTAGGCAGTGATAGTCTCCCTGATGCGCGACAGAGGTGGGGTCACGTACCCCACCGGTGTTAACACACGTACGTTACAAGTTACACGTACAGGTGGCAGGTTCACTGTCCAGCAGCTGCGTCTCGCCGCTTTCGGCCGTCGCGGATCGGCTCCTTTGAATACCCCAGCGTTTCCGTGACCCATTTCCGTCGCGTTCCCCGAACGTGTTTCCTGAGGGAGGGAAACGGGATATCAGTTACGTGTCGGACGCAATATAAGAGTGCTTAAATACAGATCTCTTTCTTGTATTCCATTTCTACCAATGTACTAATGTAGATTAACTTTAATCCCAGTTTAATTCACTTTTTATCTTTTTTTTAATTCGTAGAACTAGATAGTAGAAAAAGATAAAAAGTAAGTTAAACCAAGATTAAAATTAATCTACATTGATTATTATTATAAAAATGGATATTAGAGATGTTCCATCTTTCCAATATATCTGTATCATACTTGCACATTTCTGATCATTATGCTTGTATTTACACCTAAATACCTCAGCCAGAAATAATTAATTAAATCAACATCAATTCGGCGTCGATGAATGGTCAAATACTGTTTGATATTTTTATCATCTTTAATCTTTCATCATAATTGTCTCATGTTAATTGAGTACGAATATTTCCATAATATTATTCTATGTTTTCGACCAATTCTGCATTAAATATACATAATATATATTATGCTTTGCATTGATTCGGCATAGAATTAGCATATAAAGAGAGTAATAGAAATCTTACAGAAATATTCGCACGTGCTCATCAGCCGACATAAAAGCAATTATAAAGTTCCAAGGTGACAAAGATATCAAAATATTTAAGATATTGACCATTTATCGACGTACCGACGTTGATTCGCCTAATTATTTCTGGCTGGCTCTTTCGAATACCTGCGTATTTGCATCTATACGCAGGAAATAGGAAAAAATTGCGAAGGCGTTCGCAATTTGACATCTTGCAACTGAATTCATTAGATTAAATTTATACTTCTTTGAATTGCTCTTTTACTGTGCGCAAATCCTCTTTGAAAAGAAATTGACGTAAATTGCACCTTCCTACAAAAATATCGCGTTATCTTATCGTTATCTTATCTATATATTATCTATGTTATCTATATTACAAATCACATATTTAGAAAACATATTTATATAGGAAAATAAAATATAAAGGATCGGAGTTACGACTATTACGAACGTTCGTTACCTGTTTACACGTCCTAAAATTACATTCATTAGGTTAAAAAATTCGGCCGATGTTATTTTCACGATAAACAACTTCTGCTACGGACGCGACGATTAATTATGATGATGGCAGGGACGATGCGTCGATTTACGTCGCGTCGAAGACCGAAGACGAATTGAACGGGTGTCAGGAGCAGTCAGGAGTCAGGAGTCGGCACAGAACAGTGTCGAGTAGTACGGGTACGCAGTACGCACGTCACCTCGCGCAACGACCTTCGCCTTCCGCCAGTTCCGCCTTCCGCTATAGTTCCGCTCCACGACGAGAAACGAGAAACGCGCAGAAAGGCGAGAACCATGGCGGCGCTACTATTGGCGAAATTGTGCTTTCGCTGTGTCGTGCGCTTTTCCGACCGAGAGTACATGCGCTGAGGGAGAAAAACCGTCGGGATTGAATAGGAAGAAAAAATGGTACGTGAGAACGTAACTGTCCGTCACTGTCGTCGCGCGACAGACGCGTAATTGAACGCCGGAGTAATCGCTGACGGCCTAACCTCTGACCGGGCGATACCTTTCTTCGCAATATGTTGCGTCATTTCGTCATACGAGCCTCTCGGAAATCAAGAAAGAGAGAGAGTCGACCGACCCCGCTTTTTATAATTTCTTAATTTCAATACATGTGATCAGTGTTTTTACTTAAATCTTTCTACTTTTTATTTTCTGGAATGACCAGCTTGTTTTCTGGAGGACTCGCATTATTTACAATCGTGTTAGATGTATATCGATTACATTTTACTTTTCGTTTTTTTTTTAAGTTTACTTAAGAATTTACTTAATATTACTAATTCTATATAAATTCTCCGGATCTACTTTAGATAAGAGCAAATCAAAGTCACTTTATATTTGTGTTTACTAGTTATGTTCAGAAAAGATTTTTATTGTACATCTTTAATAAACATGCGTATACGTATCATATTTAATGCTGTACTTAATTGTGTTTAATAAACAATTGTGTCATACATGAAATTTGCGTGGTATAAGATCTTTGTTAAATTTGTATTGATAAAATAAATTCATGTCGTTCCACATTTTAGCATCTAAAATATTTATTGTTTTATGCATTGGCAGAATCATTGCAGTGAATCTAGCAATGATACGGATGAAGGCGATGATCAAGAGGCGTCTTCTTTGCAAGAAGGAACAAACATTGAGGACACCTTGACGTCTTTCAGGGAACAATGGCAGCGCGAGTTGACGATATCACCTAAGCGCGACGAATCAAAGATGTATTCGCCGAACCAGCCTAACATTGAAGTCGCAAACGATGAAGCCTCTATCGAGAGCAAAGTATAACAATTATTGTCTCAAAGTAAGAAGTTTTAAATTTCCATAACATTCCCATAAGAAACGTTACTTGTTTCAGGCAAAGAATTTATTTCTTAAAGGCATTGAACACGAACAGAGCAGAAAGTTTTACGAGGCAATCCAGTTTTATAAACGTGCGGTACAATTAGTTCCTGACATTGAAGTTCGTTTGTACGAATCAACGAAAGCAAAAGCAAGAGATATATTTGATGCTGATGATGGTTTTGATACATTAGACAATGATTTTTCAACTAACAACGACAGCGAAAATCATAATGAAGTTGACGAAGAAGGAAATGATTTATTTTTCAAGTTATCTAAAATTGTAAACCGCAATCAATGTGTATGTTTCCCAAAATTTGAACAAAGTGTAAGCATCTCATTTTAACATTTTTTTCAACATCTGTGTCATCACTTTAAATGCACTATACATTTATACAGGATTGGGATATATTTTATATTCAACATTTTTTAAATGTACTTTAGACAACACATATATCTGCGTTACCTATGGAGATAGTACTTTACATTCTAAGATGGGTTGTGTCATCTGAACTGGATTTCCGATCGTTAGAAATGTTCTCAAGGGTATGTCGTGGATTTTACATATCTGCACGAGACACGGAGATCTGGCGACTAGCATGCGTTAGGTAAATATCGATAAATATTAGCGTGGTTATTGGTTGATATGTAATTGGAATTGTTTTCAATTATAGGGTATGGGGCGTAAATTGTGGTACTTGCGAGCCAAAATACAAATCGTGGAGGGATATGTACTTGAAACGGCCTAGATTAAGATACAACGGATGTTACATCAATAAAACAAGTTACATACGCGACGGAGAAAATAATTTCCAAGACCGATATTACAGACCGTGGCATCTTGTTGAATATTTTCGGTACCTGAGGTATGCAAAAGTAATAGTGCTAATATTTGCAAAAATTCTATTTTCTTACCGCAGTCACACTTTGGCATCTAAAGTAAAAAATTTTTCACGATATTCTTTTTGCGCTTAGATTTTTTCCCGAAGGAAGAGTTTTAATGTTGACATCGACTGATGAAGCTCAAAGCTGCGTAAATTCTTTACGAAATCGCGTACCACGTAACCCATCAGTTCTTGTTGGTCATTTTCGATTACATGATAATTGTGTTACACTTGTGTTGAAAAGGCAGGAAACTAAAGGAATCAATTTCTATAGAAGGAAAAAAAGAGAACCGGTGCATGATAGCGGTGAACAAACGTTCCATATTGTAAGTAATAAAGACTAAATATATCTGGAATTGAAAATTATGTACAAAAATCCAGTCAATACGTTTTCACATTTGTCACGTTCATGTCATGTAGGAATTCGAGATACAGAATCATCATAGAAGAGTTAACTCGCAACTGAAATGGATCAGCTACAGTATTTTCACGAAATATAAAAATGGACAGGAAGCGAAGATTTGCCTAAAGGAACCATCCGTAAGGGAATTCAGGGCGTCGCCGATTGGCGGTAGATATCCTCCTCTTAAATTCAGCAGGGTAAAGAGTTACACTCAGGAGAGCGAAGTCCCGTTATAGTAATTACTGTATAGCTCCTCTGATCGACGGCACCTAAGCATTTCATTCTAATTGATCGTATGAATGCATAGTCCGTGTCTGACGAGTTGTACTCTCTAACTCCATTCTCTAAGATACCCTTCCACCGTTCAAATAATTTAATCAGCTGTTTCGGTTACATCAACGAATTCCAATTGAGCAGGCAATCTTTTATCTTTGGCGCTACAAAACTGCTGGATAATTCATCAAGTTTGTACGGTTTCTTATATAACTCTGCTTATATACATATATCGCTAGACACTGGAAGTTTTCTATTAGGCTTCAGTTTTTCACCTTCTAAAGCTTAATCTACACTTCTATAACAGTATCTGACTTTTTCTTATTGCTATTACGTTACTTCCACCTCATCGTCATCTTTCTTTTCTAAAACGTACTCCACTGGCGCGCTTATTCTTTTCAATTGCTTACTTAAATCTTTACCAGATTCAAATCTCTCATCTAAATCTAGAATATCTCTTCTATTAATTTACTATTTTACTTCATTTTGTTATAATATATAAATAAATTACGATTATATATTGGTCGTGAAATACAGCAATAATTTAGCGCCAATGATAATTGTATGCCTTTCTAAACTACCCATTTTGCTTCTCATCAGCAATGAATTTACTTGATTGCGTTTTTTACGCAGGCCCACGATATCGCTGTCCAAATTCTATATACATATAAATAATCTCGGGTACTCGCAATTCTCCAGCTCGCGTAAGGATACACGGAGCGGTTTCGCGCTGCGTGTGTACTTGACGCGAGATATTATCGTGTCTCTTGATGGAAATGTCTAACAAATCGTATGAATCATGACAGTACAATTATTGAATTATTCTTACAGAAGAAAAATAAATTAGTGAACGTAGTAAATTCTCAATATGTTATAAAATTGAAAATCAAGATGAATATCTAATTATAATTAAATGTGCTTTTTCAAATTATAAGTACATATAATATATATATATATATTTTTTTTTTCAAGATATTTATTTATCTTATATCACGCGTTGTATTCTATAACAACAGTTTCTATTAGTACATTATACAACCTGCAAATCACAACTATTCTTTAAAGAATTAATTATGTCGATAGTATGTCCAATCACATGGAAGTGTAACTTATTTATAGATCTAATATATAATTATTTAAGCACTAGAGTTTATAGTGCCTTACATCATTTCGCAATGAGTTACATGCTTACGAACTTAAAGTGTATACTCAAGAATGTAATAATATGGTTTTGTTTACAATTAATTATTGCTCAGCTATAGTTAAGTTTAAAAATGTGTTAATTGAATAAAATTTATGTAAATTTTTAAAATTATGTATATAATTTTATATAATTATATATAATAAATGGCAAGCACTGAAATTTATGATCTTATTTATGCAATAAAATATAACGATATACACTCATGTGTGGTACAAAATGCAACACGTGTATATTAATTTTTGCGAGATATGCGAAATGTATATTCTGTATTACTATCAATTGCTTTTGCTACTAGATAATTTTTACACAAAATCGCAAATCTCTATAATCGACTTTTGCTGTGTATCAATTAGCTATATATTTTATAATACGACGTACTCATCTAAATCGAAATTTACATTTCTAGGTTTCCTATTTCTGCTTTGAAATAGAATTTAGCTGATCTTTAGAATAATTTTATTACGAGTTCAATATCACTTGAACGATGAATTATCTTACTCTATAGTGGAATCGAACCACTGATATATTGAAATAATTTTTGGATGTATTATAAAGCGTAACTGATTTAAAGAAATGGACGTTCAGAAATATGTATATTGGATGATTCTGATAGAAGTCTACACGGTCCGAAGATTTTTAATCCTGCTCGAATACAATTTCTCCGTACCTCTAAATTGTTTTAAACTGTTCCTCAAATTTTGTCTTAAATATAGTCTGACGCAATTACATATTTTTATCAGTTTAATCGAGAAATAAAATAGTTTCAAAAATTACATAAAAAAAATACGTTTCTCTGAATTCTGAAAAATTAACTTGTTCTCAGCACAATGTTACCGATTATTTTAGTAAAATAGCTTTAAGTTTGAAATAGTTTTTAATCATTTGTATTCGATCTTAATTCAGTTATCACTCATACTATCAAGTATGGATTGGATTCTTGAATACGGACGCGTGTAGACTGCTAAACTCCTGGTTGTTGTATCACAACGATGTACTTGTATTGCTTTCCACATCACCTTTAATACTTTCCCTCATTATACATTAATAAAGTACGTACAATTGACTCTAGTAAATTTCTAACTTTTTTTCAATAGACTTATTTGTTCTTCAGGTAACTATGTAAAAAAAAATTAACGAGTTACAAGGAAGAATCGTAAATTTCATTTTGCGTAAGTCATTCCTAATACTTGAATTGTTATCTGACGTTTTTCTCTCTTACTGGAAGAGATATAGATTTTTTTATTCTATTGTTAGATTTTTAAAATCAACAGACAATTTAAAATCTGCAGAATCTGTGTGCAATTAATTTTGAGATTTTTAATTTAAATATATCCTCAACAGTTACAATAAAAGAAAATATATGCACTTTTGATATAAATGTATCAACTTCATTAAAATGGAAAGAAAACATAAATGATATTTCTTGCTAGTTATGTTGTTGAAAGCAGATTTTAAAATAAAATATTTCCCCTAACACATTAGACAAAATAATCTTACACATCTTTCTCGCATCATACCCGTCAGTTTCCGTTCACGTTCTTTGCCTCTTTGCGTGTGTTTGCAGTAAAACTCCATAAATATCCCATTACTGTTAAACATTCGATATGATAAGTAACAGTACTTTGTACTCATGATTGTACCTAAATCGTCCCGTAATGATCACATTAATTAAGTAACTCTGTATTAAACTCTGTTATATATATATATATATTTTTTCTTTTCAATATCCTTAACTTTATCTAATATAGAATTCAGCACTTTCTGGTCTCCAAATGTCGAAGCACTCGACTAATCGCCGGTTGTTATAGGCTCGGTTTATCACAGACTGCAGCAAGCCGTCGCGTTCTTCATGATTCAATCACAATTCTTCGCGACCCGAAGGAAGAGAGCTTGTTTTATTGCACGTAGACGGATCGGACATCCAGGCGAGGTCCTTCAAGGTTGCGGTATGCATGGAACATACCGCTAGGACGACCATTACATGCATCACATTATGGGAATTCAGCACTAGATCCAACTTGCCGGGGATCCACTTCTCTGGAATGCGAAGAGCGCCAATGGTTGCACCTATCACAGCTATGAGATCCTGGAAATAATTCCTACATCAGCATTACTTTTAACATCATTTGGTACACGCGGCTGTCTGGGATTATAATTCAAAATGAACCTGTAATATTATATGAATAAGAGCCTCGGGTGATCCGCCACCAATGCCGAAACACCTCAGAGTCATGACCAGCATTCTCATTAGGAAAGGAGGGGCAAAACATAAACGCCTCTCCCATGGTGATCTCGCAGTCATTGCCTACGAATTACGTAAACGTTATTTAAAATTTTTTTATCGCAACGAAACATCCGCGAAGGAAACGTGAGCTATAAAATACCTTTAAAAGTCCCCACATACTAAGGGAGCAATAAATAAAAATGCAGCAATACCAGACGTTATCGGCCAGGCAATGAACAGCGGCTGCCATCATTGGTATAGCTCCTGAAATGAGTTGTGCATGAAATAGAGAAGCGTCTATTTGCCACTATATAGAACTGCTCGTAGGCACTCCTTATTTAAAACTTTCTTCGTTTGAAGCAGGAGTCGACCAATACAACAATTTGTCAGATCTGCTTGAAATACGAAGAGAGTCATTTGTAAAATAAAATCTTGCAACGTGCGAGCTCTCTAGTCATATACATATATGTTCTTTCAGCAGATTCTAAAAGGCTTTCATTTCTAAATGGATCACACACCGAAACTCTGGCACAGCCATATGCCGATCATGTCGACTTTCAGCAGTGTTCTGTAGAGAACTTCGTCGTAGTTTACGTTCATGAAGAGGTGGTACAGGAAGGATCCGACCCACGGGCTAACCGCGCCGATCAAGTGGCACCAGGACAGAATTCCCACGAGTGTCCCTTTTGTGTTCCATGGGAGTAGATGTGGTACAGTCACCAACATGTACAGAATAGCGAATCCTGTAAGCACACAGGATGCTTTCGGGCAAACGCGTTTTGCGAATCAAGTTCTTTAATGATGGAATATAATGGTATATACCGTGAGATTGCGATGATCTTTTATAAATTCTTCATTTCGGCCTTCGACAAGTTCAACAATCATACTTTTTATAAAGAAAATTTTGCTACGTCCCGTTAAAAAAAACTGCAATGTTTGTCAGGAGTAAACTTTAACAAACTTTTTAATTTCTGTGAATTATCTTCTACTTGCAAATTCCATTGATAATATCACATTACATTAATAACGTAAGACGTGAGAAACGATAATAGGAAAAGATTGATGTAGAGGCCGTCACAACACCGTTTAATTTTCTCAAAAAGTCATTTTAAGTATGTATATTAATGAGCTTCTCCACATATACGTGGGTAGCTCTGACCTACTAAGATTTTATTTCACGCACATGTGCGCCGGTCGATACATGAGATTTATATACAGGATGGTCCACCAGAAACAGAACACTCGAATGGCTCTTCTAGTTTCTCGTTTCTCCTTCGAACGAAAGGAAAAGGACAACGTTAAGGATACGTCGTATAATTTTAAAAAGAGGCTGAAAGAACTCTTTAGTCTCTCTAATAAAAAGAATGCGATTTCGGATGCGCATATATACATCGCATCGCCATTTGTTTTTTACGCGTAAAAAGCAGCGACGCCGTACAAACGCGTCAGTTATTTGTTACGTAATAAACCGTTCACGGTACGTTTAGAACGTATTTGACTGACATCCGGTATTGGAAATTTATCAATGAATCAGCTTTAACGGGGAAGGAATATCGTATGGGTTCGCTTTCATCGATCGTTCGTTACCCTGCAATGCGTCTTCGTTGAGTCGCGATGTTTTCACGGAAGTTGGCCTTGATAGTATGCACCGTGACTTTAAAGCCCTTAAGGGACTTAATCTACTTTCCTCAGTTAATCCAATCGCGAGGATGACGAATCTCTTACGTGACATGACCGTGTATTCTTTGGATGAAATATATATTGATGTGATGAAGAGTAACGACAGCTACCATCCTACGAATCACGTTCGTTTACCGAGTTTCACAGCGATTTATTTTATTTTGCAATGTATCATCTCTCTCTCTCTCTCTTTTCATCAAAATAATTAATAAAATTGAATTAATTCAAACCTATAGATATAAAATTAATCCAACGTCAAGAATCCACAGTAGATTCCTTGCGATCATTTTTTAAATTATTTTCTTATATGTTATGAGAAAGAGAGAAAGTTTCTTCTGGATACAAAAGAATCTTGCACGCACACTTTATCAACGTCAAACTTGTCGAAAAGTTCAACAGATAGTGCTCCGTTTTGGAGGTAAAAATTTTATTATCGCAATAAATAATTTTTACTCATGTTTTTTAGTGTATCTAATTCCAAAGTATTAAATTACTATTCCTGAATTAAAAATTCTCAGGACATTTAAAAAGTAAAAACAACCGTGACTCGCAATCAAAATTCTTTATATTACAATTATAGCAGTTAATGAATTTAGAATCATACAATCTTTCTCGAGATCTGCAGCATTCAATCTGTCAATCGCGCAAACAATACCGGGAAGGACTGGTCGACCTGGTCGTGCGACGGCAACGACGTTAAAAAAACCGTAGGACGCGATAGCTGGCGTTAAGATCAAAGTATGTTGAAAAAAAAGCGAATCACCCACACACAGTATCCTCGTTTGAATGATGAGTGATGACGTTAGAATGATAATCTAAATGAGACGTAACCGCGCCAGTCTTGGTCAGTCTCACCGTGCGTCAGGATGTTGACGGTCTCGTTGTGGATGTAGAAAAGGCTACCGAGGCACTGGCGGATGGTCATGAGCGGCCTGTAGCCGGTGAGGATGTGCGGATTGAATTGGAGGTGCCGCGGCATCTCGCTCCATCGTCGCAGCAGCAGGACCTCGGCCTCGGCCGGCGCGGGCGTCTCCTGCGGACGCGGCGTCTCGGCGCCGCCGGGCATCCTCTCGTCGTCCTGACACTCCTGACGCCGCGCTCCGTACGTGTCGGTGTCCTCCTGGTGCGGCGAGCCCGACACCGCCGCCGCATCGCGCGGTCGCTCGTCGTCCCGGAACGGCGTCGTGCAACGGGAACTTCGAACGCGCGGTGCCCGCTACCTCGGGGGAAGAGGGCGCGGTCCGGCCAGCGGACGAAAACGCGCGACGCGCGAGGTACACGGGGATCGCTCCTCGCTCCTCGCTCCTCCGGGAGCCTCCGTACGAGCGCGAGCCGCGAGCCCTCAACGGCGGCGACGTCGCCACTGCATCGTCGTGCCCGTACTGCCCGCCGCCCGCCGCCCGCCGCCGCGCCGCTGTAACGGGTTACCCGTTACCCCCGTCTCGGCAGCAGCCGTCATCCGCACGCGATTCGGCCTCTCTGACGGTCCCGTCGTCACGGCAACCGCATCGATCCCATCACTCGGGACTTGGGGAGTCGGGCGGTTAGGAGGCAACCAGAGGCAACCTCATCGCGCGCGATCTCGCCGCAGGCCGCAGATGCTCCTACCTGGCTCTCCTCATCGAGTAAATGGGTCGTAACTATACAACTTATGACTTGGATGGGAAACTTAGTTACGTTATAGTTTAATAACGTCCCTCGCAGTGTTTTCCATTTTTCCTGATGATTTTCCGGGGTATTTTGTTAATATTTTAAAAATGATTTAAAAATGATCTGGAGAGATTTGTGACTTCGTATCGTTTATTAGTTTATTTATTTCAAAACGATACGTGGACTTTAAACATGATTGCGCACACTTGTTATGTTACAATTAACGTGTGGAAAATTGGGAACTATATATATATCTTTAACGATAGAATTTTTCTTTAACCGACAAAAGGACATCGATATGATTGCGCTTTAAACGGTATTAGAATTTTAAACAGGACACGTAGCTGGCGTCTGGCGTGCAGCCCCTAAATGTTCCATAGATCTTCCACGCGTGACCTATTGACACACGTTCGGTGGTTGAGTGTTTTTGAGTTAATATGCTATGATGGATCGTCTCCTGTCCCCACCCCGCTCGCGTTATACATTATGCAAAATATACTATTTCAAGCTTGATCGACTTGCATCAATAAAGCTTCGTCCTTGCAGTTCACGTACATAAAAACTATTGTGCTAGAAATAAAACAAATCGAAGGGAAGCTGAAGAACGACTGTATTTATCGTCAGTAAATTTGTATGAGGAAGAGTGTCGCGTTTGTCTATCAATAGGGATGAAAATCTACCCCAAAGAAGTGAGGAGATTTAACAGTTGCATTACTTTTAAAATGTGATACTGCATCCTACAGAAGATGAAACTTGATGAAAGAAGGAAGAGAAACATTGAACATTATATGTACATACATCATTAGGCATTTTATTCGTACGTAATATTTTCCGTATACTCTATTACACCACGTTGTAAACGCGTTTTCAGTGCATTGATACCACCCCTCGGCCCTCGACTGACGTTGTCAGCGAAAGTTGATCGTAGCTTGTTCCTACGTCAAGCGCATCGTACGTCAGAGTCACTCAAAATCCGAAAGAGCGACAGGAACGCGACTTGAGTCTTCGTCGGCGACTTCTCGCGGCCGCTGCCGTCGGGGACACGTTCCGGTCCACAGCGTTTCTCTCGATCTGTAAGTCCGCATTCGCTAGCGTAATCTTACGATTATAGCAATAAGATCGCGGCGGCGCCGCGGCGCCGGCGCAACGTCTTATGTCCCGCTCAGCCCCGCTGTTTCCTGCCTCTCACCCCCTCTCGCCCTCTAAAGCCTGTTTTAGGACTCTCGTAGGCGACTCAATGGATACAATGGATACCAAACGTCCCGAAGGACCACCTGCCGTCGACCTTGACCCGAAACGTCCGCATGTCCTACTCGGGGTGAGCTCCACCGCGACGGCGACGGCGACGGCGACGGCGCCGGCGCACCCCGACGACGGGGTTCGCTATCTGCGGCAAGTACTCCTGGTGAGTGTCACGCGCGCGCGTATGATGTGTGCAAGTACCGCGTTGCGTTCCCTCCTCGAGCTGTCCCGGAGGGGTGTTTGCGGCATGCCCCGTTGCTTGACACGTTGGACCGGCACCGGCCACGCTAGTCGGCCGTGTCTCGCCGTAAAGGTAGCCCGCGCACGTCTGATCTGATGAACCTCTTCTGGGTTACGACGTCATCCTTAGATCTAACCCCCTCCCAGTTAAGCCTTCGTCTGCTACCGCACAGTGGGGCTGTAGCCCCCCTGTTGAAAAGTAACGGCAAGTGATTAACCGAGAATTTACGTAGCCCTGCGCCGCGTGTCGATGCACGTCGCGTGCGAGATCTCGTTTACTCCGTCTTTTACTCCGACGTACGCTGCTGCGTATATAAGCTGTGTTTTGGCGCAAGTCTATGGGTGTCACGTGGTCTCGCGCGCGAGACACGAGAGCTTGCGCTAGATATATCGACGTTCTGTCAACTGAGTAAAGATAACGTTCTTTGCGTACGCGCGCGTACGTTTTCTATATAAACGGCGGTAGCGAAACTCGCCCAAACGCGCATCTCCCGTAAAATACACACACATTTTCCGTTTCTCACTTGTTCGTTATAAACGGTATACGCTAACGGTTTCTTAGAAGAACATTTACGTCGTATAAATATCTGTATGTTAAAATTCTTTTTATAAGACCTACGTGTTAGTTTAGTGGAATAACTATCTGACAACTGAATCTACGTGGAGTCACCCGGCATCTCATTTGTCGCAAAATGTAAACTTTACGCGCAGTATCGAGGTTCTCCATCGTAATATTGTAACAAACGCTGTGATCCGGTCTAACTTGAACTCTTCTCTGTCCGCAGAACACCTGCAGAGAACTATGGACGATCCCGGAAGGTGCGCGCGCGACGACGGCGGCAAACTACTTCTCCCATGACCAGTTCAAGTACATCTCGTTTGGCGTAGTAACTCAGGTAAAAAACGTAAACGTCGTAGCGTTAAATAAAGCGACTCTCGCTGGTTTTAAATAAGCAACCCTGGATCACGCGCGCTGCAAAAACCGCGCGTTTTCGCGGGCGAGAAGTACGTCTCTCGTGTACGTCTATTCGGTAGAACGTACCTTTACTTATCAGCTATCTACATCTGGGACGACTTCCACGCGTTCTTTCGTTGTCTCAAAGTCAGTGCGGTTTCTCTTGAGTGGCTCTCTTCTTCTTCTTCTTCTTCTTCGATAACACCCAGACCCTCCGGGTCCACGATGGCTAGTATCTCTCAGTATCTCTCGAGTGGCCCGTGTCAGCTGGCGCTGAAGAAAAAAAAAGAAACAAAGAAATGATAACAATACAGCTCTCGTTCAAACGACACTCGCGGTGTGGTGCCACCTACGAGGGCCATGGGCCATGGGCCATCCCGTCAGTTGTCGGCCGACGGCCTGGTCTCGTTCGTCTCTATGTGTGTCTCGCCGAATACATATATGTTTACATGCTCGTCTCCTGCTGGCCGCTGAGCCCGCCGAGGACTCCTTAATTTACTCGCAGTCCTTCGCCAAAGTCACGTATAATATGCTCTGGCAGATGATAGAGCAACTGGTGCAGAAAGGCGTCACGTGGCTAGCTAAGAAATATGCTTGGAGCAAGGTACGAAAAACGTCTTGGCCAGGGTAAACGTGTGCGGGGTGCGTACGGTGCGTAAAAGCGTGTTTACTTGAACGCCTCAACTGATATCGCGTATCATTTATAAGACGTCGTCCACGCGTACGCGACGAACGTCGTTCTGAAAGTTTTTACGTGGACCAACATTCCCGAATACGCTTATGTCGCTTACACACCGTCGCGACGTGTCTTTTCTTCACCTTTCGAGTATTTCTTGAAGCTTTCTTCTACGCGCCGCGCGTACGCGTGTCGTGTCGTTATCGTTATGACTATGATGTTATTATCTACGATAGTGGATGTAATACAGTTTTACCACTGTGTCGTATAGACACCGCGTAGACGGTCTCTAATATATTTGTGATGCGTTTCAAAAAGTCTGAACGTCTATCTGGATAAAAGTAAGTAGGGCGAAAGGTCACGTTTATCACGCGACGGCCTGTGTATGTACGAGGCCTACGTTGGAACGTATTCAAAAAACGCCGCACGATCAAGACGTTTATTTCACGACGCTGCGCGCGCGCGCGCTCGCGAACGTGGCGTATGATAGACGAAACTTTTTCCATCAACGCGGAACTTCCGATCGTCCGGAGTAGTTAGCGCGTTCGTGCGCCGTCGCTTCGCTTCGTGCGTCCGCGACTAGTTGCAGGACGGGACCAAGTTTAATCTTTAGGGGCACGTTACGGGCACAGACGCGCAGAGGCCGCAGAGCCGTGAGCAAGGAGAAAGTCGTAAAGAAGTTAAGCAACTTATGACGTCACATACATTTAAAAAACCGTGCGTTTATCGTGGTAAAAGCTTATATTGATAAGTTTGCTTATATTTGCACGCTTATCATCAAGGCCGGCGAGTTCGTAATGTTTAATCACGTTGTGACGTATAGAGCTCGCCGTGTCGGGCTCGGGCTCGGGCTCGGGGTGTCGATAGAGTCGGCCCTGGCTCGTCGAGAATCGCCGAGAATCGCCGAGACGCGCCGAGTGGAGCCGCGCAGCGCGCAGCCGGAGCGGAGAGGACTCAGAGGACTCGCCAATCGCCATTCGCTATTCGCATTGATCCAAAGTCCCAGTCACGTCGTTGTCACACACAACACTGTCGTACGTCGCACATTGTCGGTGCTCTTGGGTCATTCTTGTGTTTAGTGGGTTCAGTTCTGGGACCAAAGCGAGCCTATTCTGCCTATCCGACGTAAGTCCGCACTCCATAACGTAACCCCGCATCCAGCTCGTGACGTGACTAACGAACGGTACCCTGCGCTGTGATATTCGACTGGGATCTAGTACGTGTATGGCTGCCGCGCGCCTTGGTGCACTCTCTGTAATTCCAAGATGGCCGCCGCGCCGCGGCTCCGAAGGTTTTCTCCCTTATGGTGTATCATCTGCGTCCTCCTCACACGCAACGCCCTCGCACGCTTTCCATTTTTCGCTTTTAAAAAGCCGCCCCGCGCGGCGAAGGGCACGCGCGCGCGTTCCCCGTTTCCCCCCTCGCTCGCGATCGCGCCGTAGACGTCGACGTCGACGGCAGTCGAGATGCCTGAGATGCCATCCTCGAGGCACGATCCGCACGCGGCGCCATCATCGATCCTCGAGTTTCGACGGCCGCGGCGAAGCCACGCGCGCGCCTATGTTCACGACATTAACCCAAACATTAACCCACGTTCTCGTTCTCCCAGTCTCCCTCGTCCGCGTACGCGTCGGCCGTCGCGCGTTTTGGCGGGATCGCCCGGGACGTACCGATCGGGTCGGGTCGCGAGTGACGCGCGCGCGTCGAGTCTCGATAGGTGATAGGTGTGACGCAACGCGAAAGATGCGTGGCCTGCGTGGCTCTATTTAAAGAGAAGGAGAGAGAGAGAGAGAGAGAGCGAGAGAGCGACGCCACTCGCGCGTCTCGTTATCTCGTCCCCGCGCTGTGATCTGTGATCTCCGTTTCTCTTTTCCCCTCTTCCCCTCATTCCCCCTCTCCCCCTCTCGCAGAGTGGGCTAATCTGTTACGGCGGTGTCTGTGGACGCTCTCACGAATGCGACTGCCCACGTTTTGCAGAATTTTTTGAGCCGATGTCCACGTGGTTGTCGAAAAACAGTGTCATACCGAAAGCGTCATCCTCACGCTCCTGGATATCGTCCTTCTTCGATTTCATTTGGGATCAAGTGAGCCAGTTCCGCCTTTCCAACGTAAGTACACGCAGTATGGCTCTGTATGGCTCCGGCATCATAAGATACCGGGTTCGGCTACGCGGCTCCCTCTCGGCTTTCGACTCTCTATTCGGCATTCGGCGCCCGTGACACGCGTGACTCCGCACTCTGCCGCGACGCGTTCGACGGCCTTCGACTTGGCGAAACTCGCGAGTCGCGACGCGCGTGCTGCCGTCCCCCCCGTGTAAACGTCATCCGTTCGCTCCGCGTTTGTCGACTCGCGATCGAACGTACATATGTACCTACCTGCTCATCTTGTCGCACCTCATTTTCATTAATTTTAATCGCACGCACGATGGTCTGGCTCGGTTACATTCAACTAACTAACTCATTTTCTAATACTGTATCTTACTGTATCTTTAACATGTAGCGTGTTAAAGATACACCCTTTAGATGTTAATATGTAACTGTTCCTTTAATTGTTGGAAATGTAAAAAAATATTTTGAAGGACATATTTGGTTTCTAGAAAGGTCTCTCCGATGATTATAGACTCGTCTATGTTTTACATTTTTTACATTGTTTGTTATGTCTTTGCCTAAAAACCTAAATATATCTTTTTTTTATCATTTCTATATAATGAAAGATATAATATTAATCGATTATTTCTAAACTGAATTATGTGTGCATCAAATGTCTAGATTAATGAGCGTGTAGAGATCTTAGATAGTTTTTTCCTTCCAAATTTCAACAATTCTCTATACCTATAATATGGGCAGAAAATAAAGACTGAATAAATTAATTTAGCAGACGCAACTTTACTAGATGCAACTGTTTTCTCGACGAGGGAAAAAATCAATTCTTTCTCGCTCGTGCGGCATATGCTTCATATATTTTCTGCGCTTGAAACGGAGCGAATGTAAAGAAGTGCCATATAAATAATGCGAGCAGACTTTACGACAACCGGCAACATTAAAATCACAACGCGCATCTGTGCTTGTGCTATCGCTCATTTTTCTATCCTCGCCTAGCTTGTGCACACTGGCTTCTTTTATTCTGCCTCTCTTCATGGAGGGACTGCGATGAAAAGCGGCTGGAAATAATCTCGTCGACGTTCAATATTTAGATTAGCCACTGAGGTTTCTAAAACAACATCGTTAATATCTAATACTTGTGTCTAGTTTTTTTTTGCACTGCGCAGAATTTTATACAGAAAATAATAGGCGTTACCGGTAACATGCATTTATGTCTAGGATTAATATTCTTATCTATTTACATAATTAACACTTTTCTGAATTAAACTATTTTATTTTTGACATCAAAGTACTTGATCTGGTTTGTCAACAGATCTTGATGTTGAAAAAAGCTCATCTTTCAGTATTCGTTAAAGAATCTGTAATTATAAATATATAATTAAAATATAAAATATACTTAAAAATATAGTAATGGTAGAAAATGTGATATTTTTGTACATGTTACAAGTAAAAAATATATCGTTTTTGTTATAGATGCCGCGAAGCAGGAGGCGTCACCGCTCTCGTAGCCACTCGAGAACACGTTCACATTCTGTAGGTTCCCCACAATACGAGCATAAACGCAGACGTATCGATTATGAGAGTCCACCGACCAAAGGAACTTATAGGTAAGTGAACGTGTGTAATCCTCGAACAGAATGTATTCTTTTATTATCTCCAACATTGTGTGATACAATACCTTCTTTTCCTGACGCCCAATTCGTATAATAAGAATTTACACAAAACTACTTTTAAAATAACTACTTAATCTGTATCGCTCTGTATCACCATGATGATATTCAAGGAATATTTATTAATAACGTTTAAGAATTAGATAATACAAATTAAAATGTAATTAAACCGTATAAAAGATGAACTATCGCTAAGGCGCGTCAAAGCGTATTTTAACAGAAAATTTAAAATCACGTATGAAAGTAATTTTACTTTATAACGATCTCGTTAAACACTTATTCTGAGAATACCGAATACACATGTCTTCCCGTCTCCCATTGTCAAAGAAAGTTGCAATGAAAAGGGGAGAGCGCACGAGAGAGGGAACCAGTAGTTGCGCTGAGACCAATACCGCGAACTCTCCCCCTCTGTTCCCACGTCATTCTAACCGGCAATAGAGCTTCTCCATGGTTGTCTTCATGGCTGTCAGTCGTGATCCGTGCGCTCGAGCTTCAACAAGTCCCACCCAAGACCTGTTTTTGACCCTCGTTATTTGGAACGGTTTATGAAGATATACGTGTGTGCCGATGCGAGTGCCTCGTCGGCGTCGGTGACGCTCGCATTCGCTGGGGAATAAATTCATGTCGAGCGTGATTTGCGGAGAGATAAAGGAGCGTTTTTGTACGTCCTTGGGGAGGGTGTTTCCGAGGTTGAATTTTGCAAATTTATGAACGCTTAGAGTTTTATTTTGTCAAGTTTCAAAGAGGTATAACGAATACTAATAGCGATCCGAATAATCTTCAAAACTGAAACACTGAATGTTCAAAGTGTTTCCAGATTGACATTTTCACTCTGCGCGCTTGGGGAAGATACAAGTTTATGCTAGAATCACTTTAGATGCAAAGAGAGAAGTCTTGAGAATACAATCGGTCTGCTTCCGTTGCGCAAACTCCATGAAGTGCAACGAATCACTATGGAATATTTATTTATGTAGTACCGCAATCTGCCGCGCGTACACGTCTTACTCGTTTTACTCGTCTTACCGCTGTGGCTAACAACCTGCAAACTTTGCGAAACGCTAGACGAAGACTAGAAAAAGAATGCACGAACGAGAGAGTGGTGTTCTAAATAATATTTTTTAATTCCAGCTTGCATTTATATCAGGCATTAGGGTGCAAGTCGGCGCAATAGTGAATATACAATGTCCCACGTTAATATTTAATGTTACCTTGACATTAATTATTAATAGGCTGTTTCCGTGTGTTCTGTAAGCAAGATAAAAATTTTATATTTTTTTATGATAGAATTCTCGCGTCAAATATACCGCTCTTGAAATTTGATACCACGTAAGCTCTCTGAGACACTCTTATATTCACATCGTGCTTCATTAACCATGCATCTCGAGTAGCCGCGTGAGCGTGAGTCATGCAGAATGCGGGCACGAATTACCAATTAATTAAAACGCTCTTTATACTTCTCTCTTTTAATTTAAGACCGCTGTGAAGACCTGCTTAATGAATGGTAGTAATTTCTTCTCCGCATTACTTCCTGATCTTCTAGGTCAGTGACTGAGCACGATTAAGCCCGGCGATATCGCAGTAAAATCTTAAATGAACCAAGTACCGTTTCTCTCGCGTCGTAATAAATGATAGTGATTTGCGGGGTTTGCGTCTGTCTCGCTGAAAAAAAATGCTATCGATCGCGCAGGACCGAAGGGATCAAAGATGCAAGGACGAATTTTACGGGGGAATACAATAATCTACGAGCAAAACGCTTTTAGCTACGAAATCTTTGGCTACGCGATGTTACATACGTCTTTTTTTTTTTACAGCCAGCTTTAAAATCAGATGGTAGCAGATACGCGTAGTTGCGTCACGATGATTTGTCGCAATACGGCATATTGTGATTATGATTGCCGCGAGAATGGCTCACGTTGAAGGCTACAACGTAAAAGATAAAATGTTTCAACGCGTTTCTTTCGTGCACCGAAACCAGGTTACAATTTGTACACAGAGTTTAATTTTCGATGTTGTACATAGAAAATGCATCTTGTGCAAATTGTCGAGTCTTACTCTTGTTTATGCAAAATAAATGCAAGGATATAATCGCTTACCCTTAAATTTGAATTTCAAAAAAAAGTATCTCCGGTTGAACTTGCACTAATTGTGCCTATTAGTGGACGCCGTACGTTACTGCGGATACAATTTATTCTTGCAACGGTAAACCGTAATGACGAACGCTTTTTCATGCTCGATGACGTGCTCGATGAAAGAAGAAAGTCCATTATATATGCGGAGTCTCGCACGCGATTTTCCCATCGATGAGAATCATCAAAATTGAGGGAGCGAGCTGACCTTAGATTAACAAGCAATTGGAATCCGCCTGCGTTTGTTTCGTAGAAAAATATTTGCTTGTGCATCACGGCATTGCAAATCACGAGTCGCTGTCGACATTATCTCAGAATTGAATTAATTATGATTGATAATCGCGCACGTCTCCCAGACGCGCGTTAGAGCTCGCTTGGCTTCTCTACGAGCGCAGCTGTCGAGTACAGCTATCTGTCAATAACACAACTGGCACGTACGATATTTTCTCGGACGGGCAAACAATTTCACGGCCTGTTTTCGATCGTGTTTGGAGATAATGCGCTTGCAAACCATAGATATTTAGGCCTCTCGATTGATCATTTCTCTGTTTGTTACGATAGCACATTGAAGTTTTACAATTACATGGCTCCGACAAAATCACAGACGTTGAATCATCATCGTATTGAGGATAATCGAGCTATTCGTCTGCAATCTTTTCCGCTAGGATCACTCGTTCACTGAGATCACGCGAGCTTTGGCAAGGTCAGGGTCGGTCGGTCGGTCGATCGGTCTCGAGCAGCTTGATACCGACTGGAATCATCATCGCGTGCAAGCATAAGTGAAAGAGAAAGGAAAAGTTACAAGTTAATCTTTGCAACTTCACCGAATCGCTGTTCACTTCCTGCGATCAGCTGATCCCTCAGCGATTCTATTCAAAGTAGATCGGTTTATTGTATTTGCACAGTGAAAGTGTTTTCCCATCGGGTTTTCCAGAGTTGAAGAAATGCATTTGAAAGCTATAATTGCGGGTTATTTTTATCGTGCATAAAACGCTAACGATGTTAATATTCGCTATAAAGATTTCCATCGTCGCAATTAGTGTAATCGCACCTACAGCTTTCTAATCGCGTTATGGCGAGAGAAACATCACAGATTCTCGAAAGAGAAGTAAAAATCGTCACGTGTATTTTATATATATACATATAAAGATTTTATAATTTTTATTAAGATTCAAAAAACTTGAAACCAGACAATTGCTTATCAAAAAATTACTTTAAAGATATAGAAGTAAATATCTTTAGATAATTTTTCATGGCGATAATTTTACTTAAAATAAACGAAGTGTCAATTATTGATAATATTAATGTTATCGAAAAAGGGTCCAGAAGATTTATATACATACAGCTCTATCTTAGATTGTGATAAACATTGATAAACACGCGCATTTGATAAACACTATTATAAACTGGAGATATTTGCTCGATAAATCAACATTTCCCTATCATTCTTTAAACAATTGAAGTCAAGCGGGTTTCGACTAGCAATTATTTCCGTAAAATCGAATCGAACGTCACGAGTCTTCGTTGGAATCCAGGTTGCAAGACGGACGAAAATTAAAGGATGCCGGTCCTGTACGTTGACCTCGCTTCCTGGATGCCAAGGTATAGTATGAATGGAACAGTGTATTCTTTCAGAAACGAAATAATTTTGTATCCGTAATTATCTTAAATATAAAGAAAATTAAAGTTTCTTACAGGAAGAAATAATCTCATAAATAATTCATCTAAAGAAAGAGTAGGAGAGAAAGAGACGTGCAATATGCGAATGACTGATTGTTATATGATCAACATGTTGTTTTCTTAGACAACATAATTTTACGTACGTCGTTTTGCTTTGTAATATCCTGTCCGCATTGTGACTGCGCTATAGCGATTATGTATAGAGATAAAGTCGTTATCGTTCCTCGTAAATTTATTGACCTGCATCGCACAAATACACGACACACAAAGTAAAATATAGCTGTTTTTTTTTCGGGAAGTATTTTTGCTCCTTTTATGCAGTCGATTGTGTAGCGATATTTGCCAAATCGTGGGTGGTAAAGTTAAGGGTGAAACTGATACCCGATGACGATCCTCCTCTCGTGTGCCCTATTTAGTTATTACATATTACATATTATCGACGAAATTTTCGACTTGGACAAACTCCACGACTCGGTGACGAATTTTGTTTTTCTACTTCCGCGAAACTGCTTCTCGATCGGCCGATTCTCTGTTAATCGAAGAAATGCTAAAACGAGGAAAATTAAAGCCATTATTGAAACAACATTTTTGATTACAAATTTATGTTTGCTGAGCGTCTCGCAAATTAGCATCCAGCAGTGCTCACGCTGGAAAGTTTTCGCGAGTGGAAATCTTCAGACAAACTCTTAACTGCCTGCTACTGGCAGATTTGAATCGTTGCTTGACCATGAACTCATCATACGGTTGATGCCTCTGCGCAGAAAAAAAAAGCGAAACAATGGCCGTCTGGCATGTCACTTGAAACGATTCATCGGATTCTTTTGCGTGCCTCGACAGCTAGTAATCTGCTACTAGCTACTAGCTGGAACAATAGCTTCTTCTTCATATGTATTTGCTCGGTAGATTAATCCAAGTTAATCCCTTTGTGTGCAAAATTTTTATTGGTTAAGGAATTGAAATTCAACGTTGTTGGAGCTCTGCCCAAACTGCCCAAAGTTTCTTGACGGTTTTCGTTTCGTATTGTGAATCATCGGAACGCGGCAAACGAATTTTCAAGCCTTTTCAGTCGCGCTGTAGTGACTGTGATAAAAATACCCCGTGTATTCTTACATAGCTTCGAAGGAGTAATGTTGCATTGATGAGAGCAAGGGATATTTATAACTTAAATGATTCTCGCGCGATTATTATCGCTATTATCTTTTTATGAGAGATATTGTCTCAATAAGTGATGTGTTCTACTGAAGAAACGTTGTTGACTTATTGATGATGAAACTATAGTACAACAATAAATAAAGTGTCTTGTACATATATCTATAATTAATAAAGAAGTATCTCGTCATTCTCCAACCAAGCTTGATAATCTATTTGAGGGGACGGCAGATTAATTGGGTCGTCCCACGGTTATGTACACGATTAAGAACATGTCATACGCGACACGACGCCAACCTTGATTTCCACTTAGTTTCGCTCCAGATCATGTTAAACGTTCGGCTTTTGCGCTACATTATCACTCGACACACACACTTTTAAATTGACTTGAATTAAATATTACAATATTTATTTTACGAGAACGATCTGTTTTTATAATATATTTTGAAGGTACTTTAAAACGATACAGAGTATACACTCTATCTTATTCCTCCGTTTAATGTCTCTCTACTCGAGTTTTAGTGTGACGTCTAATTAAAATAAATTAATTTTTTTTGTTTGCCTTGTTTTATTTATTTATTTTTTTTTTGTTTGCATTTCAGCGGAGAACGAGTGCTGAGGTCTCGGCAGCACGAACGGGGAACCAGTCAGGAACGTCGGTACAAGCGTAGTCATCGCCGATCACCTAGCAGCGGTCGACAGCATGGGCATCGCGAGCGTGATCGTGATCGTGTCCACCTGGCTCACCCCACGTCGTCCCGTCGTACGCGCCTTCACCGTCATCATGGTTCGTCGTCGCCCAGCCAGGAGCGGCACCGCCATCGATCGCCGTCCACCAGGAGTCAGGTGAGTCCGAGGGACAATATGACACACATATTAGCATCGATTATTACGCGCTCCTGTCCGCTATATGTTTTACTGCGCCGCGTGATACACGATCGATCTACAAACAGTTGATCCGATCATGTTTTCAACCCTTTATCTGCGAAAACATACACAGCAGACGCCTGTCGTACTCTATCGTACTTATCGACGATGTAATTGAAAGAAATCTTGAATTATTTGATATATGGAAAGCTCTTTTCTAACCTTCTTGAATCCATATTTAAAAAAAAAGATAAAGATTATCGTATGTTCTAATATATTTTCCATATCTTGAAACATATAATATTTATTTTTTTTATAATATGTATATACGATGGCTTGGAAATAATTTTCTTTATTCACACATACATGGAACGTACTCTCTTTAAACATCCTTGTGGAAACCTTGTGGCAAACTTTAATATCGATTACACGGATTTCTGTTTAATATAAGCATTTTATACACTTGTTTTTTCAACTTTTAATTAAACTTTTGACGCGAATTTGCACGATGTGTTAAATTATGCCATATAAAGCCTTATATTAAGCGATTAAAGTTTTAAATAATTCGCGAAATAATTCGCGAAATAATTCTTCGTACACGGTATAGCGAGGGTTAAGCTAAGTTTCGCATATTTCTTATCAAATTTCGAGCAAGCGATAATAATACACGCATGAAAGCGTGAAATGGAGCCAGATGCAGAAGCTGAGTCGAAATTAACGGACAGAAACAGTCTGTGAAGAGATTACCTTCTCAATTTCTAATTTAGTTTTTGGATAACGGTTATTCAATTCCTCGACATATTAAACGTGCGGATTAGTTCTTATACCACCTATCGAGCTTTGATACGTAGTAGAGACCCTTAATGATGATCGATATGTGGTAGCGTGAGGACGAGTAGGACACAGAGGGAGAAGAGTTAGCGCGTCGACGCGCTCTACCAAGTGAGAACAGTCTCTGGAGAATCTCGTGGCGCAACGGGTACGCCGGGTGTATACCCGGAGCGAGAATGCCGATGATTCTTCTTTCTTACTCGACGCCAGCTATTTTCGACCGGCGACTATTTTCGAGGGGGACTCGTCACGCGGTTTCGCCGCGGTTTTAGTGCGAGTTTGCGCCAGATGGCCAACGCAACATCGTCGCCGCCGTCGTCGTCGTCGCCGTCGAGGAACGTTGCGCCGGCCGGTTCGCCGAAAGCGGACGCAAAGGCTTCTTCGTCAGAAAGTACGGATTTGAAAGCGTCCTCACAGATTTTTGACCTGCTCATACATCCGAGCGTGGCGCATCGACGACATCTAAACTAAAACGAACGAAAGCTCCAGCTACTCTTTCGAATCGAGAAAGTGCCTCGAGAGTAACGAATTAATCTACGGAAAATTAATACTCCGTCTTCGAAAATGGGACGTTGAAGCAGAGTCGTGTCGATTTCCGTTTTATCGCCGCGGTAGGTAAAGTTTGGTGGCACGGCTGACGGCCCAGAATCGTTCAACCTGGATTTAGAAATACGCGCATCTTGCAGTTGGCAAGATGCGCTCGTGAGACGTGGCGCGAGGTGTAGGTGCCCGGGTGAACCATCTCTCGTTTCGCGCGTCAACCGTCAACCTGGATCCTGGAAGTTGGGCCGCCCTCGGCGGCGGCGGCGGCGGCGGCGGTGCTTTGGCCGATGGTGGTCCACCATCGGCCACGTCGTCGTCGTCGTCATCGTCTTTCCAGACTCAGGAATTGAGTCTGCTGATGCCTGGAAACGTTCCCTGGTGGCCGCGTCATGGGGATTGGGAAGCGTGGTTGCAGCGCAACGTCACCGAAACCACCAGGGAGTTCGACACGAAACTTGACGTCACTCCCGAAACTAACGATACATCGGCTTCCGAGGTAGCGTCGAGATTTTCGTATAGCTCCACGATATTCAATGTTAATTATTTGCTCGAGTAGGATGTGTATGTGCGTTTCGGTATGTGCGTGTTGTTTATGCTCGCTATTTCTGCGACCATATGCTGGCTTGAAACGTATTCCAATTCTAATCCACTTCTCATGCACTCGAAAATTTTATATCGTAATTTTGTAATCCTTTTTACTCTTGTTAAAAAAATCATTGATTATATTAAAAAGAAAAAATTAACCACGCGTCAAGACATTTGAAGAAGCAGAGTAATTTGAGCGTAAAAGTTTATTTTGTTTTAACTGTGAAGATATTAGAGTTCTATAATGAGTTTCAAGAAATATAAAATTTTTTCGTTTGAATATTAATTAAAGATATTTCTAATAGCTTAAAAAAGCTACGTCGTTCAAAATATCCGCGGAAATTTGTTTTTCTTTTGTAAAAGAGTTAACGTATAAAACGCGTGCGTTCATTTCTGTTGGCCGTCCGCCACGCAGCAACGGCGATGACGATGACACTGCGCGAGCCTACCGAGCTGATTAGCCGGCCAGGACTTTAACATTTAAGCTCGGCGCGTTGGGTTTTCTGTACAGCATGACGATCGTAGCGCACGCGTTTCAGGCCACCAGTTTATATTTGGCGTAGCCCATTCTCGAAGACGACGACGACGACGCAACTTGGAGAACGAGAAGCGTGTGCTCCAGTACGGCGCCCGCTTCCCTCCATCTTCCTCCCCGTTTTTAACCCGATATTACGGCCTAACCTTGGTCAATATTAGGTAGCGGAAGAAACACGCGTAACTCTTCGTAGCCCGAGCAACGGCGCTTTCGTTATCGCAACATGAGCGATTTGGCAGAAGTATTTTTTTCGCGATACGATAAAATACGATCCGTCAAGCGAAACGTTTATAGCGGTGATCCATATTGATTATGGCTCTTGCTGTTCTGCATTCGCGATCAGCGCGAGCATTGTATTTGGCCTCATTCTTCGAATTGCTTGTGTAACAATGGAATTTTTATAGAAAAAGCTCGGCCTTTATAGCTCTACACTTCTACAGGTTTACCGGACGATATTTAATCTGTTCGTTCTTCTTTTGATAAGAGAAACGTATATGCGTATCTGTATTTTTAAGTGGTCTGATTTCTAACTCGAGCCAAATTAATCAATCGCTTCGCCAGAAGATATTTTGGAGATGATTCTGAGACCGACACGATGCGGAGGTATCCGTGGGCGAGTAGTCTGCGCGAACAAACTGCGTATTTTGTAAACGGCGTGTATTTATACCGATACTCGGACTTAAAATCTACGACGATAGGATGGTATCTTCGACACCGCGACCTTGGAGACAATTCGAGCTTTATTAATAGTATTAGAGTCCACACGAACCTGTTCACTAATTTTTTGATCAAGCGCTTTTGATTTTTAGACCAAGTTTTTAGGATTTAGCGACGTGTGCTTTATTCATTCATTCATTCATTTCTTTTTGGATATTGGATTTTGAATTGTTTTGCTTATTTAATATGCGATACGATTGACTAGTTTTGATGATTCTCGAGTGAAATTATCAGATCTTACTCGAAGATTCTTTTATTCATATTTGCTTGACGTTTTTAAATCTAAAAATTAAGAGAAATGATAGTCTCGCAGTTATCATTGCGCGAGGACACTTTTTTTTTAGATAATCTCTAAAAACTTAGTTTTGTTTTGCTGATTGGAATAATAAAAAAATTTTGAAAAAGAATTTTAATGACTGGATAATTTAACACAGATGATTGTTTAGTTTCTCTTCTATCTCTTGTCATTTTTTCTTATGATTCTTTCTCCTCCAAAATCTTCCAGAGGAGACCTAAAGGCGCTTTGTATGCGTACAAAACGCAATATACTATGTTTATCTAATATCTGTATTAAAAAAGTGCCAGCGTTGTTATTGAGTGACCAATATTGGACCATGCAATAGACCTACTCTACATTGGATTGACATCGCAATTAAGCAATTTCTATGTGTGTCAAGGTATACGGAGCAAGTGGGAGAGAAAGAGAAAGATAGTTCGCGTGAAAATAGTAAAAATACGGTGATGGTTCGTTATGATGCGTTTTCCCATGACGCGTGCAAGTAGTAGGAATCGCGTTCTTCATGGATATTTCTTCTTCATGGATCAGGAAGCACGACGCACGGCGTTGCCAAGCACAAGTCCGCATAGCGCGTGCGGAACTTCGGCACGTTTCGAATAAGCGTTCCGAGACAATTTACGTAATACACCGCGGATCCCTCTCCTTTCCGTCCTCTTCGCCCTTCTCATCTTCTCCGCTTTCCACCTGCGCTTTTCTTCGTCTTCCTCCAATTCCGCTCATCCGTCTCTCCTTCGTCGTGATCGCGCGTGCGAGTTACGCTGATCGTTCTCTTTCTCTCTCTCTCTCTCTCTCTCTCTTCGTTACTTCGCATCCGATCGCTCTCAAAGAGTCGCTTTCGAGAGAGGTGGACGAATCGTTCTCGTCGGAGCGGGCACACCACCGCTCCCTGGTATTTTTAGTACGACGAGAGAGTATTTGGCGGGGCGCACCGAGTTTCGCCTTCTCCTCGTTGTTGTCGTCGTCGTCGTCGTCGTTGTCGCTACCACTACTGCTGCCGTCTTCGTCTTCGTCTTCGTGAACGGCCGACGTCGTCCTGCTGATCATCGTCGTGGTTGTAGCTTAGTGCTTTGCTTGACGGTGTTCTTTCTCCTTTCGTGATCGGCGTGCTCGGCGCCTTTCCGTAGTGATGTACCTGCGTAGAAGACCGTTTCGTCAGCCTCGGTGTCTTCGTGTTCGATCGCTCTTGCGGCCAATTTCCTCGCACGACTTAACCACTACGGCTCGGGCATGTCGCGCTGAGATCACCTCGCGAGATCCGCCAGGACAATCTTGAATGTTCCGCTCGAGGGTCGGATTATCTGATCTGGGAAATCGTGGGTGGTTCGACGTAGTTCGCGAGTTGACAGCGATCTCGAGTTCATATTCGCCCAAATGTTCATATTCGCACCGCGCGACAGCATGTCGACGTCTCGACAGAGCTCGGTCGCGCGACGAGGTCGTTTCGCACGCTCGTCCACCACGACCAGCGTGACGCAGATGCTAAGCGACTCCTGTACGAGTCTCCTCCAGAAGTTGACTACGAGGGTGCGCGGAACGTCCGCGCTCAACGACCGAGGCGTCGGCGCCACGGCTGCGAGGCGATCGCCTATTGTCGGCCGACTGGGTAGTACGCGAAGTCGCTTAGAGGACAAGTACAGCACGATTTTAGACAAGTATTCCAGCAAGAGGCACGTCAATGACTCGGAGCGAAGCGCCGGCGGTTATTCGCGGAGGCAGGAGCGCGATCACAGCTATTATCACCGAGACGACAGTCCGTTTGTCCGCGACGACAAGACTCTGGAGCCCTCGATGACTCGTACCATCATCAAGAGTCCCACCAACGTGATTCTCAGCGAGAAAGCTTATCCCTACGTGAGCTCCGCGATAAGCAGGGAACCCAGGCGCGAGAAGACGCCCGCCTACAACCGCACCGCACGACAGACTTTACTGAACTCGGAAGCTTATCGCCGCTACGGTAGACACAAATCCGGACACGCGGAAACGCGCAGTCGGAAGGTGAGGCCGCATCGAAACGGCAAGAGCGAGCAGCTGGAAGCTCGCTCGACGTCCCTGAAATTGTCCCGACCAGTCAAGATCGAAACGTTGACGTTTACGGACGAGATCACGGTCGATCCGGACAAGACGCCAGTCGCCAACAACTACGCGGAGAGCAGTGACATCGTTCAGAATGTTACGCGGAACGTGTACGACGTGCTAACCGAGGATGTGGATCCGTCGATCTCGGATCGGGCGGCCAAGCGAAAGGAGATCCAAAGCCTGATCTTGAAGTACGCCGCCATGGAGGACACCTACAGCCAATTGGCGGCCGGCGGACAGGCGAACGTACGTCCCAGCACGACGGATCTCATCGCCAGCAAGTACAGAAGAAGCAATCAGCGTAACAACCAGAAGGAGGACGCGTCCAAGGGCGCGGTAGCCCCGAGTAGCGCGAGCGCGATTAACGAGGTGGACGCGATCCACGACGCGATCGTAAGTTGTCGAGCCGCGGGTTGTCCGGATTGCGCGATCTCGCGAAAGCGACGCCGACCGCCGTTTTAAGCAGAGCGTGTCCGTTGCCGCTGTTGTCTTGTCCTCTTCGTCCTCGCCTGTGTGTTCGTTTGTAGTATGTGTGTGTGTGTGTGTATATGCGTTTGCAGACGCGCGCAACTTGTGTGAAATCCCTTTCCGTCCTAACACACTCCCTAGACTCACGCTGACTGGCGTCTGTTACGCGAAACCGTTGAAAGGCCTATTAACCGCAGTAGTCGCCACACTACCTCTCCGATAAGCTAAACACTGCACGTCTGCCAATGTTTGCCGTGAGAGTACCCACGAGGATACCCTGGAACACTCGCCTGCCACGCCGATCTACCTTATCGCGTTTCCAAGTGTAATATTTATCAATCTCTTCTGTTTCCGACTCGGGGATTGAGAGTAACACGTTCCATGTAACATATACATTTGCGATGTAGATACTGTTTGTGCTTAAGATTCAATTCGGTTATCCGACCATTTGAATCGATCGAACCGTCATCTTACATGGCGGCTGGATATTCAAGACTACGCTGCGGTACACTTGTGGAAAGTGAACTAAATCTCATTAAGATCAGAATTGTATCGACATCGAAGATGCAACAGTTTTGTTTACGATTATCTCCCTTTTTTTTCAATGATCTTAATAACATGTTGAGAGTACGAAGGACTACGAGAGAGTACGTGGCTCTGCTTCTCCTCTTTCTGTTTAATTTCATCCGTACGCAGAAGTGACTAGCGATCGACGATCCGAACAATTCGACAGTTCAATTCGCGTGTCGTATTCTCGATAAGGTAGGATCGAAACCCCCGATCAGTATTGCTCCGTATTGTGGCAATGAGGATCGTGCCCCATGAGGATCGAGAGATATCTCTATCGATCGTCGTGGAGCGGCGCGGGCGGTTTACGCGAAACACGTAAGTACTATGACGAGTCTATTAAGCAATTAACAGTTTAACTAAGCTACCTCTCCGAGTCCGTGTTAGATGAAAGGTAACGTGTTACGAGCACTTCGAAGGAAGCTGTCCGGTCGTCCGCGTATGTTTTTTTTCTTTGTCTCTCTTTTTTTATATTTGTTTATCTTTCGTCGAGATTGGGATTCGGGCAAATCGGAATAATTCATTGTCTCGTTCGCAAAATGATCATCGATGAAATATAGTAGTATATATAGTATAATACATATATATATATTTATTTATTGTCATTTAAATCATTGCCATATATACCTTATCGCGATTATCCGATTATACGTGTACATAACGCACATGATTCTCTCTCTGCTTTTCTCTGTCTGCCTACGTTAGAATGTGCATTTGTAGTCGTTTCATGTACGAAGTGCTCTAGTCCGTAGAGCCGTGCGCGTCTTGAAACCGGCTCCTTCAAGACACGCATATACCAGGTCTAACACGAATACATATATAACGAGTATATAGGCGAGCGAGATTTAAAAAAAGAACCGGAAACGGATAAATAATTAAAATAAGAGAACGTCTGCCATACGAAAAAGTAATGTAAAAAAAACATAGACTAAAGAAAAGCGTAAAAAGTAAATGAAAAAAGAAAAGAATATACGTATTATGTGCCGAATGGTAAATTCGTAACCGCAACTTTCTGACTTGGCAAACCATTTTGCCCTCTCCCCTTTCTCTCTGATTGTTGGGTTACCATCTCCGTTGTAATGGAATGGAATGGAATGGAAACGGATATGGCACACACGGATTGGTCACAACTATGGTCGACCGGGCGCTCGGATCGGGTTGGCGTCTCTCTCTCTCTCTCGATGACGATGACGATGTTATCCTACCTTCCTACCCCCACCGACACACTCGTACGTTCGTCCCGTGCTTACACACGTCCTCTGCCGCGTGTTACACGGGTCTCCGCCGATTCGCGGTGGTGGTGACGACGGTGGTGGATGGCACGGTGTGTGGCAATTAATTGACGATCGGCGGCCGTCTCGACCTGGATACCATCATCCCATGACTGGCCACGTGGACACGGCGGATGTGACCCGACGACCCATCGACTGGCCAACGGCGCCTTCGACTCTGGATACGTGCATCTACGACCGGCATGATCTCTCCACGGTTCCGAATCGGACCGACGCGAACACGGAATACCGAACACGGCGGGTCCGCGATCTGCGATTGGGTCCAACTCTTGGCACGCACCGATACCGATACCGCCGGCCCAAATAGAGCCCACGACCGCCCTCCGTCGAGGACGATGAAGACGGCCACCTTGTATACCAATCCGGCGACATCCTGGCAAATAGATGTTCGTGATCATGTGAATACACTCATTGTAGTAGATTTAAGCAAGCCTCAGGTCGATTAACTGATCGGTTATCTACGGTATCTGCCCCTACTCTTTGTCTCTCTCTCTCTTTCTTTCTCTCTCTCTCTCTCTCTCTCTCTCTCTCTCTCTCTCTTTCTTTCTCTCTCTCTTCTCTCTCTGTCGTTTCTTTTTCTACTTCTCTCTTTCACTTTTTTTTTCACTTCTCCTTGCTTGAACTATGGGTATTATATATGAAACAATATTTACACTAAAAAACAAGAGTAACAATTCACGCGTTAATCACGTTGTTGATGTATCGATGTTCTCGCTGAGCGTCGCTGTTCAGCATACACATACGCGCATATATTGAGATATGTTATATATATGGAACCACTTACCTGTACACACATTTGTGCGTATTGGCGCGGTTCTCTGTCTAGATCGAAAATTCTCCCTGTCGATCTTTCCGGACACTTTCGCGCGCTAACTCGGTGTACGCGAAAGGTAAAAAAAAAAGATATAGTTTCTCTTTGTCTGTCTGCTTATGTAAGATTTATCTCAGAAAGATATCTAAGAAATAATATGAATATATATATTTAGCAACCACATGTTTCAATAGCACGTAGGAAGTCCGTCGGCTCGATGACGACGACGACGACGATTATCGGGAAGCCGGCGCAAAGAGATTTCTTCTTGATTCCCCGTTGAATCGCGGATCCCTTCTTAACGCGAGGGTGGTCCGGTGGAGACAGAGAGCTCGGAGGAAGGAAGCAGAGATGAATGAGAAAGACCGAAGGGCCTTACTCTTATTTTGCGCTATCTTCTCGATACGTCGTCCTCGGGACGACGTGTTCCTCGCTCTTGTATTCGCGCGCGAGGACGACTGGCATTTACTCTCATCGTCTTTATATCGCTTTATATCATTGAACTCTCCTTGCCTACGCGTTACGTTAAGAACGAAGGACGGGACGACGTAAAAGGTTCTCCCGTACGACCGACAGTAAATGCCACGTCCCGCGTGTCCGTTCAAACGATTACGCTGCTTACCCCGTTTTAGGGCCTTTAGGAGAGCAGCGATGTTTCCGATCGACATTTAAACTATACGATATCGTTCCATTTAATACCGTTTATTCGTTATCCCGTTCACCATGAACCGCGCGTGTACGATAACGCACGATCGGCCGAACGCCCACACGGAAGAGTCTCGCCCGCGTTCCTTTGCGACCCCCATTTTTCTGTTTTTTTTTCTCTCGTTCAAGCGCGACGGCTCTCCTTGAGAGAGCGGTCTTCCTTCTTTTTTTGTTAAAGGATCACACCCGCGTTTGTCGAAGCCACGAGCGAGAGGGTGTCCCGTTCGATTGGTGAACGCAGGCGAGCACTCCCTCCTCCCGTGGGCCGCGAGGCTCGTATCCGCTTGGTATTTATCTCGATTTTTGCATTGCAGATAAAGTACTGGCCACCCTAGGAGAGGGTACTTTTGGAAAAGTTGTCAAGGTTAAGGACTTGCAAATGTAAGTGCCAGCTCACATAAGTACATAGGTAACATATTTCGTGTCTCGCACGTCTCTACCACTGTCTACTCATATCTCTCTTTCTATCTTCCTACCTACTTATTTCTATTTATCTCTTTTCGCGGTCGCGCTCGCTATCCTCTTGGATCTCGCTCGGTTCCTCTCGCGCGTCATCGTCAATTCGCGCGCGGAGGAAAATCCTAAATGCGCGCGTTACGCGACGACGTTCCGCGGGCAGAAATAGCCATCCGGCACTGTCACAAAATGACGCGCGAGTAGTCGCAATAATAGGATGGCCTTGCACTTTGTTTTACGGGTTGGGCATTTGTGACGGCCGCGAATTAGATCTCTTTAGCGGAACATGAAGTTACGGCAAATGCCCGCGTGAAAAATATTCTCCACGTGCGGCTTCGTCCTCACGGGATGCGGGATTTGAGCTGAGGAGAGACAATTTCGGTATCAGATATCATAATCGTTATGAACATTCTAGGGATCATGTTATGGCTTTGAAGATTATTAAAAACGTGGAGAAGTACAGGGAGGCAGCGAAGTTGGAGATAAATGCTCTTGAAAAGATCGCTTTTAAGGACCCGGAAGGCCAGCAGTTAGTATACAAATCGTTTTATTTATTCTTTAATCTTTAAGTAGTTTTATAGACGAGAAGCTACTCTACAAGCAAGGATATTTTTTGTTTCAATTTAAATTATAAGTTGAAGAGTGGCAGCAACTAACTATCGATTATTCCATTTTAGTCTATGCGTAAAGATGCTCGACTGGTTCAATTATCACGGGCATATGTGCATCGCGTTCGAAATGCTCGGTCTGAGTGTTTTCGATTTCCTGGTGAGTATCGAAGTAAGTACCTCAGACGAATTCGACGCTATCATATTCGGGATGTTGACGAAATTATTTTTACAGAGGGATAACAGTTACCAGCCGTATCCATTGGAACATGTCAGGCATATGGGCTATCAGCTTTGTTACGCCGTAAAGTTTTTGCACGACAACAAGCTGACGCACACGGATCTTAAACCGGAGAACATCTTATTCGTCGACTCGGACTACGACAGCACGTATAACAATAAAAAGGTGTGCTGTTGTTATTATTTTGTATTATCAGTCCGTCGAGCTTCGATTCGGCATATAGGATAAGCTTCCATTCTAAAGTGTTTCAAAAAAGCTCTTTCTTTTCAAGCGGAGGGACATGAGACGCGTAAAGCGAACCGACATCAGACTTATCGACTTTGGTAGCGCTACTTTCGACCACGAGCATCATAGTACGATCGTTAGCACGAGACACTATAGAGCGCCCGAAGTAATTTTAGGTCAGTGCCTATCTTAATATATTTTTTTGGTTGCACGTACATTTGTATCGCGATCTCCATCGTTAATCTTGTATTGTTCTGTATGTAGAACTGGGCTGGTCTCAACCCTGCGACGTTTGGTCCATTGGTTGCATCTTGTTCGAGTTATACCTGGGCATCACGTTATTCCAAACACATGATAATCGCGAGCACTTGGCGATGATGGAACGCATACTTGGAACAATACCACATCGCATGGCCCGCAAAACTAAGACCAAGTACTTCTACCACGGCAAACTGGATTGGGATGACAAGAGTTCGGCCGGTAGATATGTACGAGAAAATTGCAAGCCGCTACATGTTAGTATTTTGATTTTACTTCAATCAAGTTTTTACATGAAATTGTAGCTATTAACCATACGAATTGAGACAAAGGTCCAAGTAACCAGAATAAAGTGGGTAGAATTATTGTAATTAGAATTTATTCAATTAGTGATAAAATTGTTTTCGATAATGATGCAATTGTTGGTTTCGAAAAATAATATGTACTTTCATGTCTGTGTAGCGTTACATGCTGTCTGATGATGAGGAGCATCGTCAGCTGTTCGATCTCGTTCAAAAAATGTTGGAGTACGAACCCTCGCAACGCATTACTTTGAAGGATGCTTTGACTCATCCATTTTTCGATGCTTTACCGGCATCCCAGAGATTGCCCGACCCGCGTGCAGCTGGTGATTCTCAACAATCTCACGAACGATCACATTCACTCTCTCGATGAAGCTAGGAAAGGGACCGACCTCCGTGCTGGACAGACACTCCACTTTCAACGACGCTACTGCCCTACGTCTTCGTTCTGATATCATTAGTTTTCATGAAAACATGTCTCTTTCGTAATTATGAAACTCGATGATGAGATACGACACGAACATTGACATTTAAAAGATAGTGCGTGCATGAGTGTATAAATACCGATCATTGGAATTTCTCATTTAATTCGCACTCGATTTAACTTGAAACTATGTATATGTAGGAACTACACGTAGGGAAAACAGTAGTGCGGTGGTGCCGTGGAACTTGGACTACGTCGAATTCGATATATTTAACGATGAGCGATCAGATTACTACCCGTTACTCGATAAGGTTCTTAGTGGTCCGTTGTGTTTTTAATCGCAATTGTCGATCATGAGGCAGCGACGAGGTCCCTGTTACTGGCGTACAAAGGCCAGTGTGTCTGCTCAGTGTAGCGTAACAGAGTCCCACAATTGTAAACAATTTTTTAAACGCTCTTCTGTACATTTTTTGTCCCTTAAATTTATTACCATGTTACTGTGCGATATAAACGAGTTTGAGTAAAGATCACTTTCGGGGTCCGCAATTTATAATCCGTTCTAAATTGATGACTACGAACGTGTTCGAGCAGTATCAGACTAGTGATAAAGTGGAAGATAGTTTTACGCATACACGTCAATAGAGTTGACAGGAATCGAGAGAAAGCGAGAGTGTGTGAATAACGATCACCAATTCATCGTTGTGAATTATATACATCTTGAAACGTAAGAATACATAATTGTCTTAGAAAATATTCTCTCAACGGTTCTTTTCTTTCATTCATTTCTGATATATTGAATTTGAAAAAAAAATCGCGCAACTTCTTCACGACTTGCCGACTTAGCACTGCCTTTAAATTCTTGGCCTAATTAAGCAAAAACTTTTTGTCGATTCTACATTTTACATTATTGTGCTATAAAGATTTTAGTTAAATTGGTGACGTACGCCGGGTATTATGGGAAATGATATGTCGAACGTGAAAAGGCGACTTTTTTTTTTATCACTGACATCTTTAATTTGCACAACTGTATCACCTGTGTAAGTTTTGTTTGACCTTAGTTATACTACATCTACGAAATAAAGAATATTATATCTACTGCTCGTTAAACGACCGGGGATGTCTACTTCTGCAAAAAAAAAAAACCGATTCTTTAAGTAGCAATAAATACATTTCTTTCGAACCAGCATCGATATTTATTTGTTCAACCAGCAAATCGATTCTTATATGAAGCTCATATACTTTATTTGCAAATAAAGCCTGCACATAAAAAAAAATTTATTCCTGTGAATTTCAATAATTTTATATTGCACATTGGTCACATTCGCATATACGTGGCGCTTGAAATAAAATAACAGCCCGATCAACAGGCTTTAGAGAAGCGAGGAAAATTCGTTTCCCGAAGAATTCCCTCAAAACATTATGTGTATATTTCTCTTCCGTAGATCCGAGATAATTGTGCGTGGAATTATATGACGTCAAATTAATGAAAGTATTACAATTTCGGCCACGAGTAAATTGGAGGTATGGATGACTTGTAGCTTGGATCGTACAGCTGCGCCTTAATAAAACTCTCGTAATCCGTAGGCTCGGGATGGACAGTCGCTAGGCCTGCGCATAAGAAAGATACATGAATAATTCATATTATATGTTAGAATGCACGAGACGAGATGCTTCGTATATGCCCGTCTCCTCCGATGCATTTGCAATAATATTTATACTCACAGTTGTCATAGGCATATTTCATGATCGCACATGCTATACTCAGCGAGCATTTCTGTATGTCAGCCAACGGTGGATAAAGATTTCCGCTGTCCAAGTCTGTTTGCGTTACCAAATCAGAAAGAGTTGTTGCAGCAATAAGAAAAGTCTCTTCGGGAATTGTGCGCATACCGGCGCATATCGCGGCCAGCGCGATTCCAGGGAATATGTAACTATTATTACCCTGGCCAGGATAGTAAGTCTTATTGTTGTACGTTACTGGTAGGAAAGGCGAACCGCTCGCGAATATGCATCTACCCTGCACAATTCAAACGATATTTAATAAAATTATTTAGGAACCGTTGAAATACCATACTCGTTAGATATTTCAATAAAAATCAGAGAGTTCTTTAAGGACAGTCTGTCTCGAATGCGTAATCAGCTTCTTACCTCTGTAGCAATGTACGCTTCCTCAGCGGTGCACTCTGCCTTGCTCGTTGGATTGCTCAGAGCGAAAATGACGGGTGTCTCATTGTGACGCGCCATTTCCCTCAGTATTTCTGTTGTGAAGGCACCCCTGATAGCAGCTGCGCCGATGATAACCGAGGGTTTGGCAGTCTTAACGACGTCCAACAGAGTATCGATCGGCTGGTCCTCGCGAGCAAAGTGCAATTTATGCTCCGTCAGTCCGCCTTTTGGACGATTTTTCACTAACAATCCTTTCGAGTCTACCATCCAGATTTTGCTCTTAGCTTCGTCCTCGGTTGCCCCTTCCTTTTTCATCGTCATTACGCACAACGACGCGATACCTAACGACGCCTACAAACAGTTGATAATTTACGATAAACGCGTATCGCTCTCACGGCTAAAGCACGCGTGCTTTTTTGTCGACGGTTAACGTGTTAACTAAATGTGATAGCAACCTCTCCGGCACCCTGAAACACGATCGTGTTCTCCGAGAGCTTTGTCCGCGTAACGCGAAGAGATGCCAGTAATCCGGCAACGGCGACGGAGGCGGTGCCTTGAATATCATCGTTAAAGGTACAATACATGTTGCGATACTTGAGAAGCAATCTGAACGCGTTAAAATTTCCAAAGTCCTCGAACTGGATTAATGTATTCGAGCCGTATCGTTTCACGACAGCCTTCATAAACTCGTCCACGAAGTCGTCATAGTCTTGTCCGGTAACACGTTTGTGTCTATGACCGATGTACAGGGGATCATCCAACAAAGACTGCAAGAAAAATATAAAAATCAAACACGCATATATGGATTTAAAATTAGAAAAGAAATCAATTCGCGGTTTAGTGAGAAAATCAAGACGCCGTTTTTATACTATAGATCTAAAATATATTTTCGCGTACCTGGGTATTGGTGCCGACATCCAGAGTGATAGGCAAACACTGGTGGGGCTTAATACCAGCTAATGCGGTGTACAGTGACAATTTGCCTACGGGAATGCCCATGCCGTGAGCACCCAGGTCACCTAATCCCAATATTCTTTCGCCGTCCGTGACGACGATCGCCCGTACGTCGTGCTCGGGCCAGTTTTTCAAGACGTCGTACACGTGACCTTTGTCGTGAATGCTTATGAAGAGGCCGCGCGGCCTACGATAAACCAGACCGAATTTCTGACATGCCAGACCCACGGTTGGCGTGTACACCAGCGGCATCATTTTACCTACATCTTCTGCCAACAAACGGTAGAAGAGTTTCTCGTTTCTGTCCTAAGGAACAAGACCCTAATGTGAGAATCAACGCGTACAGATAGGAGCGGGCCTGATAACTGCCGTGTTCATGTACCAGTAGGCCTATGAGATATATGTATTTCGAGAGATCGTCCGTATAGCGTTCCAGATTAAGACGGCAGAGCTCTAACTGCTCTTCTTGGGTTTTCACGGCTGCCGGTAGGAGACCATGTATACCCAGCATCTGCCTTTCCTCGATGGTGAACGCCATGCCCTGAAACGTGATAATACTGTTTAAAAAGTGAAATTGAAACTCACCCTAGCATATCTCTACCTCTCTTAAAAATCCCTAATAATTCTATGATTTAATTTTATTTATCAAAATGTTTTTCAAAATTAATTGTATCCATCGTTCAGACTATTTCAAATGTTGAGTGTTGCACGCGCGTCGCTATCGCTTCTTTTTCTTGTAAGATCGCAAATCGGAAAAAATTAATCGATGAGTCAGAGCACCAGACTATAGACTCTGACCTTCAATTAAAAAGACTGATGGTGCCGTAAATGCTGACTGCGCAACAATCATTAGTGAATGTGGGTGAAAGGTGATCAGCTGATCGTCGTTCCACTTTGATTTTTACAAATGCGTTGATTAATGTTGCATGAACGTTACATCCGATGATCGTGATTCAGATAAATATATATATATATCAGAATTTACCCGCGGGACTCACATTTTCCATGATCCACATTCGCTTTCAAGGTTAATGACATTATAATTGCCCGTGGCAATTGTGTCTAATTTAATCTAGCTTGTATGGATGATGTCAGACAAACACGCGTTATCTCACAAAAGTGATGAAGAAAATATTCGATTGCATTATTTAATCTTTTAATCGACGTTGAAGCGACAACACAAAACCTTGTATTTAAGAGGCGTTTTAAATATCTAATTTATTCTCTCGAGTAAGTTTAATCCGAAATATCTTAACAGCTAGTACTTTCAGAGATAATCGCGTAAGTTTAATATAGAACACCCTTTATATTAGATTGGATTATAGATGTAACACATATATCGTTGGCATAGTGATGTAACTGCATCTTGTAGGGACACTGCCAATGCTTTTTTAAAGCGAATTGTTAGACTGTGCCAGATAATCCTTAAACTATCGGTCGATTAAACGGGCTATTGTCAACACGGTATACGATTATTTCACCATTAAAATTTAACGAATGCCCGTGTTTCGCTCGCTCGTACTTTGAACGCAAACTCGCTATTAGTAGAAAGTATTAATTAATTAACATTGCTCGCGTCAGCTCTGTTAATTATATGTTACATTCTTACAATAACTACAAGATAACAATTGCAATTACAAAAATTAACGAAAGAATTATACTAATAAAATAAAAAATATTCTTAAAATTAAAAAAATGATATGTGCTATAATAATTTTCCCGTTTTCTCATTGCGATAATATCTTTCCAACATTTTTTTAATGTCGACAAGCGAGATTAATTGTAAGACCAACAGAATAAATTATAACGTCGAATCGCGCGATAACATAATAGATGTTTCTAATTAATAAAACGTCAATATTGAAGGAGCAACATAAGTAATTTATGAGCTGACTTGTCATCCCGCCGACTTATCTCGACTGCGGTTGATGAACCGCATTGCTTTGCATTGATTTCATTCATTTTTAAATGCCGGAAAAGTATCGAGCTCTTGTCCATTATTCTCGAAAAGTGATAAACCGGTCCGGTCTGGTGTTAATAATCCAACTATCCGTTAATATTTCCCTTGATGGCTATGGTCATTTTACATCTTCTGATTTTTTTCCACACAGTTTGCTTCCATACAGCGCTATTAAACGATATAAGATATTCGATCTCTCTTTTTCATTTATCTCTTTTTTTTAATTTGATCTAAAATCGACATTTTTTAAAAGAAAATGTGCCAATATACGGTCGGGCTGGATCTTTTGTGTCTAACACAAAGATTTTTCGCGTGAATTTATATACAATTTGTTGTCGGTCTTGAAACACAGTTTGTTGAAGCTAGAATAATATTATCGCATAATTATATTGATAATTATATTAATAAATTCAATAATACCGATACTCATGCGTATCTGTAGAAACACTGCAAAGAACGTTGCAAAAAATTGCGGAAATTTTTCTCGTCAAAAACAAGTATTGTGACTTTTGTGCGACCGAAAGTTTCCGCGTGTGGTTCTCGATAACAATGCATTGTCGCCGGTAAATGTAAATGGTGCATGATAACATATCTACCGCTTTTATATCCGTTCTTACATAAGATGTCTCTTGATGATAAGACGTAAATGTGGTTTTGCGCGAAAGCATTTAACAACTTTAATTTGTCAATACGTAAGATATATGATGTTTTTGTGATCCTTGAGTCAATTGTTGTTGTTTAATCAGTTTCTGATTAAACCATAATTTATAATAATTTTATCAGCTTTTAAAAGATGATTTTTTTCGAAATAAATGATATTGGTCATACCACAACGAATTGAATGAAAAATGATTAAATCTAATTCAATAGAGAGGTCAACGCTCGTAAGGAGTACTTTTCCATTAGGTGAGGTCATCTCCGCTTTTTGATGCACACCCTAAAACGATGACCAACTCTATCTTAAGTTTTATCAATAAATATTCTGTATTTAAACAAATTAAGTTCTTTATTCTATTTTTTTAATTTTGAAATTGGATATAAAAGAGAAATAAGATTTAGAATATAAATCTGTTAATGTAAAGTTAATTATTATCCACAATTTCTAAAATTTTTCATATTTCATAACGAGTAATTAACGTAATCTAAAGGGAGGTCAATAATGTCTCTCTTTTGGAAAAGTGGACTTTTTCTATAAAAAAAAAAAAAAAAATATATATATATATATATATATATATATATATACATATATTTGTAATAAAATATTTTTATAAATAAAAGTTTCTTTAACGCACTTGAAATGTTTATCTTACTTAATGTTAGTATATCACACAATATCGCAGTTTTGTTTGTTTGATAGAATATAATCTTTGCGGTATATGTTTATCTAGCTATGAGTAAATTGATAATGCTGACACAAGTGACAAGGCCGTCTGGCTGTGGAAGTGTTTGTCTAGAATGGCTAAAGTAAAGCTAATTATTGTTTTCCAATCACACTCTTTATGTTTTTATATCGACTATATAGGAATCTCTCATTTTCTCCATGGTGCTTAACTTCCAATTATTGTACAACTATTTGTAACCTTTGTTCCTTATTGCAATAATATTATTAATAAAATATAAATATATTTTTTAACGACTATCATTGCAATAGACACGTGTCAATAGTAATTAATAATAAAGCATATTTAATTGTGTCTAGCTTTTTATAGATCTAGAATTAGGAAAAGATAAAAAGAATAAGCTAAATTAAAATTAATCGACATTGGGTGAATTAACTTTGTAATCATTAAAATTAAAATATTCGTTTTAATGGACAATAAGTGAATTTTACAATATTAATAAGACAATAAATATTATATATTTTCAAGCGTCAAGACAATTATAAAGGGAAAGTTTTGTTTGGTTATCGCGGGAAAAAGAAAGTTGAGATTTCGGCGAGATTTACAAAAGAGAAAGTCCAGGGCTTCGGTCCGAACGTAAATGAGATCGCAAAATCAAGCGCAAGTAAGAACGAGTACCCTGCCATCCAGAGCGAGCAGTGCCTCAGGGATGCGCGTAGCTCGGTTCTGATCCGGAACGAGATTCCACCAGTCGGTCTCCATTATCTCGTCGCACTTTCACTACCCGAACTTTTCCCTCGGGATTTTCGTATCCCATGACAAACAACCGACCGTGGAAACGGTTGCTGGGGTTCTTGACTCCCGTGACGGCGACCCTTCGGTCTGTGCACGGATCGATAGGCAGCCCTATTCTTGAATTCTTGAATATAAAGTGACTCCGTGACCTACCCCAAGTATTACGTGTACCCGTTGCTTAGCAAAAACGAGCCCGCGCGAAACGTCCGCGAATGATTTCACCGATATAAAGGTGCTTTACAGAGAGAAAGAGAGAATATGTTTTATTTTCTTCGAAATATTTGTGCGCTTGAGTTTTCCGCTGGAGAATTTAATTCGATTGATTATAATCAACTCCCGAATCTCATTTGCTTCTTCATAAATGATATCGCGAAAAATATCAAAGTAACTTCTTACAATCTGAAAGATACAGTTAAAAATACTTTCAGAGCCGTTGAATCGACACTTCTGAATTAAAAGTGGATGAGAATTTTTTATGTCCATCAGGTAACTTCAGAAGGAGAAGCAAAGAGCCTTTGAAAAGAATTGAAAAAATTGCATTTTCTTTATCTCGCAAAGTAATTGAAGACAACTAAACATGCGATTTCAATGGTGACCGGATAACTTGGAAGAAATTCAGAAATAAGATTGTGAAACTTCAGGGCTGTGATCACCCTCTGAATGGGACACTTAACTATATTGAGTTTCGAGATTGCGCAAGCGCGGGGGGCAATTACCGCGAGGTATTTCGCGTAGTCATCTTGCATTCTGCTGTCGAGTTGCAATCCGATTCGCCGTACGTACATACGCAATTGCTGCATGCAGCAAAGTCTTAGATTTCGCTTCGCAAACCATTTGCGAACTTTTTTATCAGATCAGCGAATCAATATAATTGGAGATTACTCATCAGTTACTAATATTTACTTCAATCATTAAGGTGACACGATGTAATCTTACGTAAAATTACGCGTGAAATTAATTTTCAAAATCAGCTTTATCGGCTATTAAAATCTTCACTTTTTTATTCTTTACAGTGACGAGAAGATTTAAGGAATTACAGGAGAAGAATCAAGTCATATATTTCCTTAAACCGGATCCAAGTGTCTGGGTTAAAGCGTTTTCCTCGGAATCTTCCTATTCCGGGTAATTTTACACGACCGGCCGTGTATAAATCATTATCTTACAAAAAAGTCCTGCATGTGACATACACACACAATGACAAATATTTCGCCACTTAAAATGAAAGTCCAAGTACGTGTCCACTTGTGAATGATAACGAGAGCACTGGAAGGATGTTTAAAGTTAAAATAATTTCGTCTTTGATAAAATGCGCTCGTTACGTTCCGATCCTCTCGTCATCTTTTTTTCTTTCTTTAAATAGACTTCCGCGTACTGTACTGACAATGAGTCAAGTCCGTGTTATGCGGATCCGTAACGGCGACGGTACGCGTGCTCGCGTCTATCACAAGCGGCAAGCGGCGAAATGGCAAGCGCAAGGCATTTTCTCGCGCGACAGACAACGGCCTACCTTGTTGAGCTGCGGGTCCCTGATGTGGTCGAGGCCACGCAGAAGGCCGGCGCAGGCCGCGTCGCCGCTACCTCGCTGGCCCAGCTGATCGCGCTCCAAGCTCGACATGGTTGACGTTTTGCTCCTACTACAGTCGGGCTGGCTACTGCTCTGGGTCCTGCGAACGAATGCCACTTGTCTGAGCGGACCGCGCGCAAACTCGCGGTAAGGTGGTAGGACAGGGAACAGGCAACGCGATAGCGAAGTGAGGTGACACGGTGACGTGACGTGACGCGACATGACGCGTCGCGTCGCGTCGCGTCGCGTCGGCGAAATCAAAGGGGTAGAATAAATCAACACCGCCGCGCGCCGTGTGCCAGCGACCTTCAATCATTGATCCTTTAACCTTAAGCGCATTTTACTCATTGTACTATACGTTGACACGTAACTGATAGACACAACATAATCAACGTCGAACGCATCTTATCAGTGCTTCAAATCTTTAAAATATTGCATCGTATTATATTGTGTAATATAATACACAATTTACGTTTGCACATTCAATAAGGATAAATATCGAACGTGGCGTTTTCAATAAAATTTCTGCAGAAAATTTCAGAATATTTATTTGTATCGGACATATTCGATATCGGGATCGAGTATATTCTGGGGGTGCAATCTTGTCAGATACGCACCTGCGAGGAGGCACGGTTTAACGCACGCGCATTTATCGCGCAATCACGCGTTGTGCATTTGCGGAATAACAAATGTCATGTTTGATTCATCGTGAGAAAAACATGCAAACGACTGCAGACATGTCGATATTAGAATTTTAGAAAACACTATCGTGACGGGGACAAAGTTCGACAGGGTCCGCGAATGATGTAGATTGATGACGTATATACGTTCCCGTACTCTCTTTTGCCCTGACTAGATCAAAGTTTAAAGTGTACGTCCAATCGTCGTGACTGCGCATTATTTTCCCTTTGCAAAATTTTATTGAAGTAGCTGCATCGTTACGAGAAAAAATAATTAAGAAATTACATTAACGATAAATATTAACGAAAAGTTAGAAAAAAGGATAGGAGAACTTTTCCTTCAACAAAGTTTGTGCAACAAAGATTAATTTACTCGCTCTGGTAGTTGGTTGAGCTCATATAATTGAGCTAGCAAGCTGGTGATGATTTGCGCGTGTCCGAATTGCGTAATAGGGAAAAAACTGCGGTCAGTGCGGTCTTTCGCCTGACGTAAGAAAAGTAAGAAAAGTAGGTAAGAAAGAAATTCAACGAAACGGCGATGACGCGAGGGATTTTGCGCGTTTCTCGGGCAACGTCCACGGACTTCGATGCGGAATTTACATCGATTTTACCTGTTGTTGGACGGCTGATGCTGACGGTAGATTTCTGCAGGTTCGAGGTCGTAGGTATCGTAACGCAGGCCGCTCGATTGACGGAGGAAACTCGTCAAGTGACAGCCGAGCGGCGTCAAAAGCTGCTTCGTAGACATGCTTTGCATAGACTAAACGTCTCGCGGCTTCTCGCGGCTGTTTTCTTATCTCCCCCGTACAGCGTATCCGGGGGCAAGGACGTATCTCGCTCATATGTGAGCGCCAATATTTGATCAGAATTTACTTTCCCCCTCTCGAAGCTGGATCGCGAAATGGAAAGATTGATCGGAAGACGGAAGACACCGTGGTGTCTCATGCTTCGTGTTTATCCTTGCACAAAGTTATCAGCGTGGACAAGTGATGCGGTCGATGAGACGCGATAACGCGACGCGTACGTGTCGCGATGGCCTTAAACTCTTTTAGTCACCAGCGTGATATACCGATCGCACGATTCACGCGATGCATCTTTAGCCAATGCGAAATTCAGACGGCATTATCGTGTAAAAGTTATTACAAGATATGTAAAATGAGGAAATATTAAAAATTCTTTTACCAATATGAGGCAATATGAAGTACAAGTTGAGTCACATACATTTCCGACGCAAATATCTTTTTCTAAACGTCCCTAAATGATGCAACCACTCAAAAACTAATTATTAGTAAGATTGAGAATTTAAGATATATTTATCCTGTGCAGGAATAAGTTACATAATATATTTATAGCTTAAGCCAATAATAATGATCTAAAATGTTAGTTTTATTTATTCTGCGTTACTGTTGTTACAACATTTCACATCAAAGTGCTTATTTTTAAATTCTATTTTTTCTTTCTTTAACGATACACATTCTAAAATCCTATTTATCATCAAGAGAGAGAGAGAGAGAAAGAGAGAGCAAGTTAGCCGCAATTAAGGTAAGTACAAACAAGACAAAGGCACTTACATCCTGCCGTTTCGTTGCGCATTATTGTCTTTGGAGTGTCCGCTGCCCATTTCGTTGACGAATCGACACTTAAACAATTAGCTGGACGATTTGCTAGTTGATTTGCTTGTCTGGATTTCGTATCGATATCGCGGCGCGAACACGTCATAACTCTCTGCGCTAGCTAGGGCAGGGAAGAGCGCGCCGTATTTTGCAGCTGTTGACAAAATCAATCCCGATAAGGGAAGAGAGATTTTTCTCGAGAAGAAATGTGAGCCGCCCAGCTCCGATCGCACGCCACGCCGGTGAGATGTGAAATCGACTGCCCCGATCACGAGCAGATCACGAGCGTGACTAGTGGGTTTTGCCGTCGGATCGTCAAGGAGGAGAACGTGGTGCTCGCCCGTCGTGTTGCAGCCTTTGCTCTAGTTTATCTAGATTCCCCCCGTCTCCTTCGAAGAGAAAATCGGGCGAGAGAAGCGTATTTTCGGAGGGGGAACTGACACTTCCTCTGGTCTGACATTTACAAAGAATACTTCTTTTTAACGGCTTTCGCGATTTATTTTAATCGAACTGCCGTCGTCCACGGCGGTGTTTGTAGTTGCGTAATCTTTCGTTTGGGATCTTTTTTTGCTTAATGACACGACAGAAATTGCGTACTTACGTGCGTACGAAAGTTTTCCTGTCGTGCACAGAGAGAGATGACTTTGCGCGACTGAAAGAGATTTTTTGGTTTGTCAAAACTCAATCGCGTACGTCACATTGCACTATCGTGTGCAATTTACCTGAGAAGGTAGTTCTTCGCTCGGGTCTTCCCGAACGCGAACAAACTCTTTCTGACAGCCATTCGTCGACGATAGCGGCGTGGTCTCTGTCCTGAATATATCGTTATCTAATCGATAATCGTTTCTTGTGAATCTTGTGATATGTCTAGTGGATAGTCGCGCAAAGAGACAAAAAATCTTTATTATTTTGCACATCACGAATAACATGGCTTGTATTAATATAAGAATCTTTTTAAACAGCTAAACAAACGTCTCAAAAGTATGAATAAAAACATGCATAAAGAAGTCGAATAAGCATTTAATTTTCGCAAGAAGCATAAAGGCCGAAGCATGCACATCAGACTTTTGCATAACGCATAATATAAGTATAAGAAAATAATTGATTGGTCCATATAAGAAAACAGACCAATCCATTTTCTTATGCTTGTACATACATTATGCTTCGGCCTTTAAAATGCTTAATGGACATTGTGTTAAATTGTTTTTTTGCATATTCTGCGACAGATTTTCGTTATATTGTTAATTATTCTTCAATTTGAGAACGTCAATTGTGCATCGGAATGCGGATACATTGAAATTTAATAGGGCTCAAAGTAGATTATTTTTATTCTCAAAAGTGTAATTGTACGTTTCATTATCTACTATCAGGATCAATATATATAATATATATCATGTAAATAATATAAATATTATAAATCTTTATGTTTGAAAGGAACGCGAATAACGATACCTTCGATCGTTGCGAGAGTTTTTTCCCGTTGTTCTAATTGTTTCTTAATGGCGCGGTGAATGCATGGTGAAAGTCATAATGTATTACAATTACAATGTAATTGAGGAGAGGAGAGCGAAAGAATCTCGAGCGGCGGAACGTGATTGGCCAGATCCGGGGGCTCGACTCACGACCCAATCGCGTTCGACCTTTCGCCAGTCGCCCGACTGTGCGGCGGCTCGGGCGGCTGGCGCGAGTACGATAAATATTAACTTATTTTATATATTTATATTATACATATGTTAAATATCTAATAGCCCTCTCTCCCTTTCTCACTTTTTTTCTTTCCGACACTGCCGATAAAACATCATTTTGGTGCAATATACATATATGTATATGTATACATTTGCAGATGTAGCACGGACGCGCACCAAAATAATATACATTGTTTTATCGGCGGTGTCGGAAAATGAACGTGGCTACGTAGTACCACGTTCGAAAATGGATGTAACATACTGGCGGTAGTGTATACAGGGGCTGCCGGCTGCCGGCTGACTGGCTGACAGTCATGACAGTCTCACAAAAAAGACTAGCAATATAGCATCATACGCGTCCTTGCGCGTGTTGTTTACGACGTATATCGTTTATAATACAAGGACGTAGGATATTTTATGAATTTTTCTTATTGAAGAGCTGCGAATACACATATAATGGCGCAAATAGGGAACGTGGTAAGTGAATTATTCTTTCCACACGTCGACGTTCACGATAATAATTTTATAACCTAGACGATCATGTCCAACGCGAACAAAACTACAATGTAAGAATTGTTGAATAATTGGCAATTATTTAAGTTGAAAATCTTACTTGATTAAGATTTGTTCGCTTATTTAGTAAATAATTATTACAATAATATTTATTAGATAATTCCTCCCTTGTTTTATTTATATTTTATTTGATACTTGTATAAGTTAATTTGTGAGAAGTGTTTGATTATATATGTAATGAATTATACATATATTTAAGACGGCAGATCAATTAATCGCTGGTACCAGCGTGCTGTCGAGACCCGCTGAAGAATTTGAAAATGATGTGAGTACAACGTCCAAGTAATATCTACTATATATTGCAAGAAAACATTATAAATATATATGGAAATATTTTTGTTCTCTTTGTTTCCATCATATTTCTATTTTAGCCGTCTCTGGAGGCAATGTGGGCAATGAAAGCCATGGAACATGCAGAGGTTTATTTCAATGTAAGTTATACAGTTATTACACACGTAGAAGTTATGAGATAAGTAAAGTATATGTGATAGAAATATCGTCTTTCAGATTTTATGCTCGGTTGATCCAAAGCTTTTGAAACTGACACCTCACGACGAGCAGATCTATAAGACTTTTAAGGATACCTTTCCCAGTATGAAAGTGGATAAAGTGGACGAAGACGAATTGAAATCTCTAGAGGGGAAGACAAAGTGGAGGTTCTTCTGTGAACAGTTTAAGGACATTGTGGAGGACTATAGTTTTGGTACATTATTGAGAGCAGATTGCACCGGAGATTATTCGGAGCAGAACAGCATACTAACAACCAGGATACAGTTTTACGCTATAGAACTCGCAAGGAACAGAGATGGCTTCAATGATGGCGTAAGAGAAAGATTCAGACCGAAAAGGACTGTAAGAAAATAGCCAATTTTAATATTACATTAACATTATTGGAAACCGATTCAGATATACAATTTTTCTATTACTTTTTTTTTAATGTAAGAGACAAATAATGCGAGAGAGAATTTTGTAAGATATACATATAATAAAAGACATATATAATAACGTAAGCATTAAATTAATTTAAATATATTTACCATCTCTGCGCGCATGTTCCATGGCTTAATGATGGGATAAACTTTCTCTTCTCAATTTTATGTAACATCGAAATAATTTAGAAAAAGACATAATATGCCGGATGAATGAATACCTAGAACTATAGTAAAAGGCTGCAGCAAATTTCCTAAGAAAAGAGAAGATTAAAAGAAGGGTATAAAATAAAAATACATAATAATCTAGGGCACAGAAAATGTTTGATAACGATTAGTAAGGTCAAAAAGGTAATAAGGTAAAAAAATGTACAAGAGCGGTCATTTCTAGAATATATTGCTATATACACACTTTAATAACCAAAAACAAACATTACAGCAATAATATCGTTATTAATATAATATCATATGCAATAATAGAATCGTTTATCAATCGTAGTGAAAACACCGAAAACCTTGTTTCTTCTCTTACTGGAAAGAACAATGCGTACGATTTGTCTTCTTTTTATTATTAATAATATTAATTCGCATAATGGCGCTCGATCGACCGCACTCGCGTGCTGTTGTGGATCTTCAGACAAAAAAAAAAAAAAAGAAAATTGATAGACGTTCGCCACACAATAATATATTGGTGCGAATGCGCTATCTCGAGAGTGCGGTCGACCCGCGTGCCGATCTCGATCGTTATCATAGAATAATAAATATGACAGTGCGATATCTAAAAAATCTGTCTTTTTATGCAACTTGCACATTCAAATACAGATGTATTCGAAAAATGTACATTGTTTTATTGCCCTTACGAACGTTAAGGGGATATAAAAGCTGCCAAATCGTTATATGGCGAGTATACTTTAGAGGCAGGATAATATACCCTTTTCAATCTTTGCATTTTAGTGACAAGCGCGCAAAGGAAGAAACAATCTTCGAAGAAAACCGCGTCGTTTATCTTCTTTCGTATCATTATCTGATACGCGATAATCACCTGAAATAATCGTAATTTGATTATTTGAGATAATCATCTGAAAATTGCTCCTCTTTCAAATTATGAGTCATCTAACGATTTGGCAATTCCGAATTCTCCTTGAGTCTCTATACGAGCGGTACATCTGCGACTTCTCTCCCAATCTCGCTCATTCTCTCTCTCTCTCTCTCTTTCAAACTCTTGCTTTCTTTTTCTCGCGTTCGCTCTGTATCTCTGACCGCTAAAAAAATATTCGATACAAGATCATATGAGAATTACAAAATAGAGCTTTGAATAAAATCTGCTTTAGATGAGCGTCTTTCGTATGAGCGTAA